>NC_056746.1:680968748-681111248 GCF_019279795.1 Protopterus annectens
AAAAAAATGCTAAGAGAATAAACATTTCTGTAACTCTGTAGTACATTGCAGCATTAACAAAAACAATGTACACCTGCATAATACTTTTTGTGGGATATCCCTACCCATGGAGGGCAGCCAAGTAAACATAACAGACATAACATAATTTTGTGTGCTAATAATGAAAAAACCCTGACCTTGCTAATAAATAATACAACACTCTTCTGCACTAACTGGACAACATCCCAGATTAAACTTTCCATTAAATGTCAGGTGACATTCTTTTGAAACATTTTTAATGGTTAAGAAATAATTGATATACATGGCTATGCAAACAGCTAAGTAGAAAAATGGAAACAGTAAAGCAATAGTTTTATTGTGAAATGCAATCCGTAAGTAATGTTAAAAAATACCAATTTGTGAAAAACAGCAACATACCTTTGCTGCATGAAAGATGTTAAACTAGAAATAAGTTTTAGGGAGGATCACAGTATCTAGATCAGTGGGTCCAAACAGTCTCTGCTACAACAATACAAGTTCCTTACCTTCACAATTACCTTTATATAGTGCAGATTGTACAGTTGGGGGTTGTTATAATGGTTAATGCATTTACCTTATAGACACAAAGTTCAGAGTTTGATTCTGACCTTTGGAAAGGAAAATTGGCTAGGCTTTAAAATGGCCCACAAGAGAAGCTAGCCTTGTACTTACCTATCCACATATGAACCTATTCAGCTCCATCATCACTGGGAATATGCAAACAAGTTATGAATTCCCACAATCCGCACTAAGTGCACGGCAGATAAAAATTATGTAAGGACCTATATGACTATGTACATGCCAAAGCAGTGAAAGGACAAGCAGTTAGAAGGGTTACCTGCTAAGTGAATGCAAATATGAATAATTAGTCTCAGTGCAGGAGAAATCAGGATTTTACAGTCAGTCCACTTTGATGCACATTTACCCAGGGTTTGTCAGGGAGAAAAGACTTACAAGAAAGTCTGTGCATACATTAACTGGCTTAGAAAACCAACATTCCTATCATTTGTATGAATTGTTATGACTACACTTTGTGCCTGTAAGTAAATTTTGTCTGCATTTCTAAGAAAGTACATTGGTCATTAAAACATACATCAGCAGTAAGACAAATCCCATAGCAGTCTTGTTCTAGAAGCATAGATAAGGGAATAATACAAAATAAAGAGAAGGAAAGAGCTGCAGTGTTACCATTTTTTTCTTTATATTGTATGAGGAAAGATTAGCTTAACTGCTGCCAGTATCACAGCAATCAGACAATATATGTACAAATTGCACAGGAAACTTTCAGAACTTGCTTCTGTTGCACCTGGAATGTCAAATGAAACTATACCACATCTTGAATATATGTAACCTACTTTTTTCTTCACAGTGTATGTATATGTCTCTGGAAATTACTGATAATAATTTCAAGTGCATGTTGTGAATGCACTGGTGTTATGAGGTTCAGTTCCAGAGGGGGTCCTGTTCCGTAAATATATTGATCTTTAAGGAGCACATAGGTTCATAGGTTCATAGGTAGGTACTAGGCTATCGGCCCAAGGGCTTACGCAAGCCTAGCCAACAAGGTTCCCTGGCTTACGCCACCCATGAAAGTTATTTTCCTGTGCCACTGTCGAGCAGAGACACAGAAGTGATCCCCGGGGTGTATTTCCTATTTCCCATCCACTCAGCAAGATTTTTCTTGAAGAGTGCTAATGAAGAGCTTTGCTTGACATAGATGGGTAGACATGTTCATGTTGCAAGACCATAAAGATGAAGAAACATCAGGAATGAACATTTTAACTACTCATTTCATAACTTTCCCCTATTTAAGTATTTGTTTTCTTTTCTCCTCATCTTTTTCATGTTATTTGGCATGTCCTAGTCTTCACTGGCCTTGGTCTCTAGCAGTGAATGAGTTCGTGTCCTAACAAAAAAGTGAACATTTTACTTTAGTCAGCCTTCTGTAGTGCAGAAAAGACTGGTGCTGGTACATGGCCATCAGCACTCTGCATAGTACTCAGTGAATAAATTACACTTGTCATATAACTATCTCTGTAGCACAAGATTTAAGTGATATGAGTTTACAGAAAGAAGACAGGTGATGCAGGGCTCCAGTTAACGGATAATTTTACAGAGGGGGCTATGAATATATGTTGGCACATATTTTATTATGTCAGGATTCACGAAGGCTTGCACGGAGTGTAAGAGACGTGCAACACTCCATGCAAGCCTCGCAATCCAGGAACAGCCCTAAACTCTGTGTAAGAGACCAGCTAAAACGTCTCTTACACGGACTGGGCGTGGACATGCTAAATACCTTACTTGCATCCAAAAGGTATGCAAATGAGGTATATTAGCGATTCACGAAGCAGAAACCAGTCCATGTAAGAGACGTTTTTGCTGCAGAAATGTACTCAGTTGACAACTGAGTACGTTTCTGCAAATTCCACAACGGAGCCATGTCAGCTCCAAAAAAAGGGTGCACATGACTCAGGCAGCATGCCAATGGCCAAAAATGTGGCCATTGGCAATATAACCCGATGCCAAAATAATAAAAATATAATGTTTAAACCCAGCGCAGACCCGCGCAAACGGGCTGCGCTGTATAAAACATGAAAAAGAAGGTTATAAACCCACAAATGTGGGTTTCATGCAATACATGAAATGACAATGCAGGGACCAGCAGACCAAAAACAGCATGGCCACAGTGTAGTGGTTGCTAAGGGGGGAAGCTGAGTCTAAGACATGTAACTAAGCATTAGTAGGCAATCTCATGTAAATGAGGGTTCGGATACTGAATCTCACAGTCACATAGCAAATGAGCACAGTCTGAGTAGTGTAAGAGATACATAAGGGGGAGGAATAGAGTAGGAGATAGGTGACATCACAGGGGGGAATGGTAGAAAGAAATGCAGTTCATTAGAGGCCAGTGTAACATGACAGATGACAGGCACAGATCATGGAAAGAGGTGTGCCACTAGATAAGTCATGGGAAGTCAAGAAATGGAAGGTGTACACTGTTACTTACACCAAAGTTTCTTGCTGGGCGTGCATGCACACGTGTGTGCGCCATGAAGCGCGAGTAGGGCAGTGTGCATGCATGTAAGGCAGAATGAGCATGTGGGAGCGTGTTGGGTGATGTTTAACACTGTTTGCGCGGGTGTGCGCGCGTGTAGGGCAGGCTGAGTATGTTGCAGGCTGTTGGCAGACGTGTAACAGTGTTTGCGCGGGTGTACACGCGTTTTAACCTGAATAAGTTGATTCTGAACCGTGTAAGCATGTGTGCGCATGTGTAAGCCACTGTGAGCGTGTTTCTGATAGTATGCACGTTGCTCCCCCCTGAGGAAACAGAGAGGAAAAAGGAAGCAACAGAATTAATAGGAAGCTAGCAGGGATAACTGCTGAAGCTAGCAGGTGAAAACAATTAGAAGCAGGCAATTACACAGGCAGAATAGTAGCCCAGCCCAGCACTTAAAACTCTGCAAACAGTAGTGCAGGATGTTTCCCTGAAGAGACACTGCAAGACAGGAGTAAGCTAATAGAAGTGAAAACTGAAAAAGCTTCACTCAGAGCAGAAATGTTAGGGGCTGCCATAGCTGTCATAATGAGACATAGGCGACTTGCTGAGGGTGGTGACAATGCAGATGGTGCCAGACAACACACAGTGAGGAGACGGAGAAGAGTGTAAAGGCCCAGGGTCACCTACCACGGGTTACATGAGCTAGAGATAGTAGAGCGCTATAGAGTGGACAGAGAGCTCCTGCAGCAAATTGTTGATCTGTGCAGGCCACGCCTCACACACAGAACCAACAGAGGGGAACCCATCCCAGTGGAAACCAAGGTATGTGTTGGCCTATGAATACTAGCAACAGGTACCTTTCAGAGACCAACTGCTGATATGATGGGGATATCACAGGCATCAGCCTCCAGGGTACTGCACCAGTTCCTGGATGCCATGTCACCACATGTCGGTGATCATGTATATTTCCCCAATGCCCGTGAGGTATTGGCCAGCAATATGCTTCTCTTCCAGCAAATAGCGGAATACCCTGAGGTACTGGGTGCAATAGACTGCACGCACATACGCATCAAAGCACCAGCCGGTGAGCGGGATAGGGCCTACATTAACCGCAAGGGCTTCCCCTCCATCAACTGCCAGGTCGTGTGTGATGCCCAGGGCATAATAATGAATGTGTGTGCTGGCTGCCCTGGGAGTTACCACGATTCCCACATCTGGCATTTGACGCAGCTGTACCAGACATTTGCCAATGGGGACATCCCACACAGACACCTAGTGGGGGATGCAGGTTATGCACTGGAGCCGTGGCTGATGACACCCATCAGAAACGCACACACACCTGAACAGGAACGCCATAATGAGGCACACACACAAACACGTAATGCAATAGAGCGTGTGTTTGGGCTGCTCAAGTCATGGTTCCGGTGTCTGGACACATCTGGTGGAGCCTTGCAGTACACACCAACTACATGTACCCAAATTGTCATGGTATGTGCTATGCTACATAATATGATCTTGCGAAAAAAGCTGCAGCAGGACCAGCATAGGGCCGGGCCAAACAGCCCCCCACCATTGCCAAGGCCATCACAGGCAGAGCATGACTCGGAGGAGGAACAACCTGAGCCTGCCCCAGTAGGCAGAAGGAGGCATGCCCAGTATGCCCTGGCCTTAGCAAAGAGGCAATGCATAGCACATACACTGGCTCAGTAGGAACCCTGGGAATGATACCCCCTCTGACTCACTCAAATAATAACATGGATGCCTAAAATGACATGACCTGCTCACAAACATGTACAGGGAAGTGTAATATGCACATCCGACAGAGGCAGCCCTGCAGCACCACCTGAGGCATGAATACTATGTGTTAAGTAATGTAACACCATGCACTATATGCATACCTGAGCACCCTGACTAACATCCACCCTCACCAAGCATGAAGCCACAAAATGACGATGGGATGATCAAGTGCAATAATTGGCTGAAGTAATGCAGTTAGTCAAATGGGAGCCAATGTGTTTCAGGCTGGGAAGACATGCGGAGCTTGACATGATGCACCACCTGCTAGGGGTGGCATGCACCTATCATGCCATGCCCCATGGATACTGGCAAAGGCTGTCAGTACCCACAGCATGCCCTGAATAGGTAAGTCTCAAAACACAAACCCACCTTCATAGGTTCTACAAGGGATAGGAACCTAGATGTAATGCTACCCAATGACAGATGTATAAACAGCAAGATGTGTGCAGTGTAAACGCACACAGTATGGAGAATGTAGATACCAGTCCTGTAATAGAGAACTGGGTCAAGGCTCACATCAACATCCTAACACTACCAGGTCACACCTCATACTGTGCTGTACAGCCGCAAAACATGGAACAAGCTACAAAAGGAGGGTGACTAGCAAGAAATGGCAAGGATAACCACACCCCCATGTTGGTACCACAACAAGAAGCAGCATGGATTAGCCATGGTCAAATACCAATGGCTAAAACCACCTCCCAGTATATAGCCTGCTGCAGACTACTGTCCTAATACCAGGAACTGCACCTGGCCTATGTCGGAATACATGAATATATCAAGCCCCCCAAACCACATTATATTGCTTGACTGAAAATACCCAGACATACACTGGGAGCATTATACTAGCACCAACACAGTAGGAGAAAATTACCCAGATTCCATAAACCAAAATGCCCAGGAACAATGTACCACTCCCACAAGAGGGGTAAGCATACTGGATGTGATAATCAGCAATATGTGTACTGGATGGCAAGATGAGAAGTGTACCCCTCACTGGTAAGACCAGACCATAGAGTAATCACACTGGTTATACACATCCTGACCCCAGTCCCTGGCCAGAATACCACAGTGAAAAACATGTGTAAAGCATAGGTTGCAACCCTCAAAACCAATGTTAAATCCACAAAAGTCCCTGTGCAAGTGCAGAATATGGGACACACCACAGAAGATGTTATACAGTCATTCCATGAACACAGCCAGGAATGCTTGGAGTATACAATCACAAATAACAACAACACACAATGCCATACATGCAGGCATCTGGCATGCTGGCCTCCAGCCATTAAAAAAACATGCAAGAGAATGAGGAAGCTACCACATGATAGAGCAAACATAAAAAGGGAAGTAATCACTGACCAGTAGTATGGCAATAACATATGTCCACACATACAATCCACTAAGTCCAGCCACAACAAGTAGAATCTGTGAATCCAGAGGCAATGTGACACCAGTCTCAAGTACACAGACAACCACAACACCCCCCAATAAATACAAATATATGTGATAGATGCATCCATGTATACAAACCAGAGGTTGAGCTCCACCAACTCAGTACTGTCAAAACTAGTCAGGAGGAGAAGGTAACCACATACACCACAAACCCAGTCCTACATAGACCTACCACAGCTGTAAACCAAACACATAAACACAGACAAATATTCCCAGAGGCCTTAATTACAAACACACCACACCAACAGAAGCCTCCAAAGCAGATCACAAGCAACCACAACCTTCAAACATAGCACATGCAATGAATAGTACGCAAAGCTGGTGTGCCAAACAGTCACAAGCCAGAAGGAGAAACAACATGCCTGATACAGTCGTAGTAGGTGTCTGTATAGGCAGACACACTGCTGTCCCACTCAACAGAATGAACAAGGGAAAGGGTAGAGTAAGCTGCCTGTAGGCTGCCACAAAATGCCACATAACACAAGTACGCAGGTCACCCCAAAGCTAGCAGAAATATGATGCACTCAATGTCCATGCTGGTGTGAATTACCTGAGATGTATCTCACTGGTCAACATCAAAAGAGTCATGTATGGTCCCTCTGAGTATGTACCCCAGGGTGGTATGACACTGGCTGTGTGCAGCATTCAACCCTCACCAAGAATGATGCCACAGTACAAACACAGAATGCTCATGTTTAACAGCTGGCACAGTTACAGCTGTCAGTCCAAGAGGGTCTAATGTGTGTCTGCTTGAGATGTCAAGCATGACAAGCCATGCTGCTGTTCCAGGGATGGCTTGCAGCTGTTACCCGTGTGCTTCTGGATACTGGATAAGGCCTTTGCCGCCTCCATAGAGCCGTATGTAGGCAAGGCCAAAAAGACTACCCACCACCCTAGAAAACATAAGTGGTAGGAAACATAAGGGTAATGCTGACCAATGCCAGATGTGTAAACTGCAATATGCATGCCCCTGAGGCACTTCCCATTATGGAGAACATTGATGTTTGTGCAGTGACAGAAGACTGCTGCAAGCCTAGTGATAGCACACCAGCACTACTAGGTTATACCACGTATCATGTGTTATGGCCCCAACACCTGCACCAAAACATCAAAGGAGGGGGAGTATCCATATGCAGCACAGACACCCATATTGCCAGGCAACTGACAATGCCCAAAGCAGCGGAGACCACCCATGTGCACATAACTGTAGTCAAAACTGCTGTACACTCTGTAGCATGCGACAGACCACACTCTCACACACAAGAACTCCACCCAGACATCCGAAGACACTGGACAGTATGAATGTCCCACCAAATACCAGACAAGGTACACACAAATTACCACATAGGTTTCAAACCATTATGTATGCAAGGAGTAATCAGGGACCTAGGGACACAGGTCGACATTAATCTATCATGTGACACCCACAATGCCAATGTGGCTATGAAGATTGTCAATACTGGACACCGTATCATGAAAGGATTCACATCAACATCAACAGAGGTCACTGTACCGCTGTACTGTTCCCTTATCAGACCCATAATCTAATACAATGACTCATATGGGATGTACCGTATGTGACACCTGCAGCGGCTCGGAAGACCTCATAGTTACCCCACCAACAGGATAAAGGGTGTGAAATATATGTCATATGCTGCCTGGCTGTAGACACCCCAGCTGACTGCAGACACACGCTGCCTACACAGAGGCATTGTATGTCTGATGTACAAGGTCATGTCCAACACAGGAGTAATGGACATGCTCCACCACAGGAAATCAAAGCCATTGGAGCTGTGAGAGTCACAGATGTCAGCCTCAACACATAATGCAATAATGTGCTGGAGGGACAGATACATAACCCAGAGGCTCCCCACACCCAGAAACAGGATCCCAATCCATGGTAGGCAGAGCCTCTCACTGACACCCCTCAACAGGAATATTGCCAAGTGGATGGATGACCGTACATGTATACTGGGGGTCCTCACTGTGTCACGACCAGACAGAGGCACAGTGAAGAACTTCATAAATGGCCATAATTGAACATAGCAAGGGGTGGCGAAAGACACACACACTCTGGCTAGGCTTACTAATGGCCTAGGGTGTATAGCCTAGTATGAACCCATGAACCTATGAAGATACAAAACGTACAGGACACTAAGGATAATCACAAGGCTTACCCAACTTATGGTAGGAACCATGTTGGGCATCTACAGATATGCTCCAAATCACACAGATATTACAAACAACATACCAAACACACACACATATTGCTAACATACAACCTGTCAGGTGTAGTGCAAACACCCCCCACCGAGTGCAAAATACCTATCCCAGCAGACTGATGGTCCCCTGACATTGCAGATGCTGAGGTAACAGCCATCATCTGCAAAGCAGAACACACAGCAGCAAAGGAATGTGATGGTGTCATGTGCTGAGGCCAACATGGACTCCAAGAATAATGGAATGCCAAATCACACTACTGCCCAATGTCAGCCTTACCACAGGATATGTACCCAAAGAGCAGTGTACAACAACAGTGGTCCATCACAACAAAGGTGTTGCCTGAATGGATACTCCAAACTACCACCCCAGGATCCTGACAAGCTTGTTCTGCACAGCTATGGAAAGGATCAGTATGTACCACTGACAGAAGGCTATTGTGGACCTACTGATACTGGACCCTACACAGTGTGGCTGTTGTAACTGCAGAACCTGCCCCTAAACATGTCTGACCCATTTGAAGCAGTCATTAAGGTCATTGATGAGGGCAATGTGGTCCACACAGCATAGCTGGACCGTGCACATGCTTCCAGACAATACCGTACGAGTTCAGTATGGATATGTTCAACAGCTTAAATATATACCCCTATGTCAGTAGAGGGGTTGCAAACCAGACCAAGGTCAGAACTGACGTGGTCAGATATGCCGCATCCATGTCAGACTACAAAGCGGATATGAGTGGCATCCCACAAGGCCTGGTCTTGGCCCCCCCACCCCCATTCTGTATATATGTCCCATAGGTATAGGCCAACATGGAAGGACTGTGACTGAACATGTATGCAGAGGAGTACAAACAGCCCACCATATCCGACCCCCAGCTGACACAAGCAACCCACAAAAGGGCCACCTACAAACAGACAATTGTAGCAGTAGCCATGTCAGCAAGCTAATTGCAGAACTGTGTATAGACAACCACCGTGGATATACAGTAAGTGCCCACAAATTACCACACAGGTGTTAACCCATGAGGTACCTAACATGTAATGTGAGACCTGGGTACAAAAGGTGATAAATATCCTGCACTGGACAAACATGTAGCTGTAGTGTTCGCAGAAACATGTACCATATACCCACCCAAACATGAAGGTTGGCAGATGTAGATAAGGGGAACTCACTGTGGCTCTGCAGCCATCCTCCATCAGCGTCACAACTGACTACAATAGCCCCTGTGGAATATACCACAGCAGACACCTCCATCAACTGTAAAGTCCACAACAGTACCCCACCAGGGGTAGCAAAGAGTATGTACAGATGCCATGTGTTGCCTGAGTAAACAAACTGCAGCCCCACACACCGCCATCCTTCCCAGCTACAGGAAAGCTGTGCCTGATGTATGAAGCCATGTCCAACCTGGAATGAATGAACATGTTGCATTTGTACAATCTGAATGGCAGTGAGCTATGCACATGAGAGACCTGAACCCCAGCACTGACATACATAGGACAAGCTGTACAGAATGATCCATAACACAGAAGGCACCCCCACTCTTCAGTAAACTCCTGGTACAGGTCAGCCAGAGAGCCACATATCGACACCCCTCAAGAGGAATCCTGATGAGTGTATGGGAGATGGTAGGCTAACCCTGGGTATCACTGTTATGTCAGAGGTAGACAGAGGCACAGTATACTAACCATGAAATATATCATGGCAAACTCCAGTTACAATGTGTGTCGAAGGACAAACACACCCTGTGGCTATCATCAGAAATGGCCTAGGCAACATTGCTAGTGTTTGCCAATGTCCACCCATGTTGTGGAATACACTAGCAATTTTGGACGAGCCTGGTGTAGGTAGTCCATATCTGAACATATTGCAACATGGTCATATGTGCACAACTGGCCCCTACACAGTCTGTTGTGCTCACTATGAAGATGTCAAGCAGTCATAGGACTAAAGCCCAGGATACTGTCCACCACAGTGAAAGTACTGAACCAGTACACTATACGGTACTACAGTGTTAGGTCATTATGAAAGTATGTTGAGAACTGTCTGCAAAGTATCCCATGCAATCCCTGCAGGCACAGTATAATCCCTGTTGTGGCAGACATGAAGCAGTTGGCCAGTTAGTACACAACATGACACCCAATACACAACCATAAACGTGAGATATTGTTGAAGTTCACACACACCCAAATATGTGGTGGACTTCAGAGTGCAACATATGGAAAGCTCACACTGGGCATGCTCGCACACTTTGATAAATGAGGCATATGTCAGACAACATGCCATGGAATGGCTGAACTGGGCATGCTCACACACTTAGGCCATATCTCCGTTTAGCAGTTGGCCACACATATCTGGTATTTGTACGTGTCAGTCCAGGAACCAACCACAACACAGCAATCAGTCCAGTGCACACAGTAAATGACCACAAAGACATAAGTGATATAGTGGATTGCCGTCATATGCAAACATCTTCCACAGATACACAAGTTGGTCATAGGAACAGGGAATGCTATGGCAATAAAGACCTGCAAACAGTAGAACATCACAACAAATATTGTGCATCCGATAATTGAACATATGGGTGTAGAGGTCAATACTAGGCTTGTTGCCCTAGTGAATGACAGCTCAGCCAGAGTGTGCTTGGCATCTGCATCCCCAGGATAGTAGGCTACTGTCCCACTGTAAAGTAGGTCACAGAAGGCAACATGTGAGGCTAGTGAGCTGTGCCTCTGTCAAGCAGGGGCACCGTGGAGGTCGCAGGGATTGAATGTGCTAAGCCACAGCCATGTTGTCGGTGTGTGCTGTGAGAGGGTTGCTGAGGATCTCTGACAGTAGGTGTCCATCAATAACAGACTGAGGCAAGCCCTATCTGCATTCTCTGGATGATTCCACTGTCAACACTGTGTTGTAATGAGTATGTGTGAATGAAGTGCCGTGCCGGAACTGTTCACAGATGTCCTCCCTCTGTGGGCTACAGCTCTGCAATGTATTAGGTCACTCTGTCTGTTGTACGGCGCATATATGGCTGGTGTACAGCTGACAGGTGTCTTGTTGTGGAGCAGTCATGGGTATATGTGGGATAGCATGACCAATGCAAACTGTACACATGCTCATAGAATGCAATTGTCAAGGATTATGCTGAGTGGCCAGTATAGTCCTCCAGCATGGGTCCTCTGAAGTTGTCCACCCCAGTCTACACAAGTGTAGAGTCTGCTTGTGCTAAATACAGTTTGTGTGCAGTGACAACCTTGCCTGGGGGTGGAGATGGGATATGGATGTCCAGGGAAAGGTGGGTATGGTCAGATATCAACAATGGTGGTCTACCTCTGGTGTGGAACAGTGAGTACCCACGTTGCAGATGGACAGGTGCAATATGTATTCCCCCATGTGGCTGTGGTGTGTGGTTCTGCCATAGCACATGGACCCACAAATTGTAGTGGCTGTAGGGTAAAGTGGTAGAGGCCTGAGTAGTTCTCACACACAATATGCCTGTACCTGATGGTAACAACTGGAATGGTGTACGTGAACACCTGCATATCCTGGCACTGTTCCCAGGGAAGCTAAGTGTGTGTCCTGGATGTGGGTGTGGTGTTCTGTACTGGTTGTGTTGTGTGTTACAGTTCCTGTGGTCCCAAAGCATGGTATAGAACATAACCTGCCAGTGCGATGTGCATATCTGACCCTGACATAGGTGGCTGCAAATGCATATATATGCTATCCCCCACCTGACAAGTAGTACTACATCTACATACCTCTGTAGAAATAAAGATGTCAGCACCCTATAAATACTACAGGTGCAGTACAGCTGCTGAGTAATTCGGATAGTGCACTCTGCTAATGCGTCTCCGTCAAGTGTCATAATATAGTTAGGTAGGGGGTTTGAATCCTGCAAATGCTCAGTGGGTGAGTGAGGTGTGTGTGTGTGTGTGTGTGTGTGTGTGAAAGTCTGTGAGAGAGAAATGTCCCTTTTAGCAACTGGGAAAACACACTACAGGATGCACATTCCCCTTTCTAAACACTGATGATGTCAGCAACCTATAAGTACAGCAGGAGAAGAACCCCCCCCCCCAGTAATGTGAATAGTGCGCTCCACTAATGCGTCCGTCTTGAGTGTCATAACATAGTTAGGTAGGAGTTTGAATCCTGTACATACTCAGTGTGTGTGGAGGGGGTTAGTGTGTGTTCAAGACTGTTTGAAAGAAGTATCCCTTTTGCCAACTAGGAGAATACACTACAGGATGCACATTCCCCTTTCTAAACACTGATGATGTCAGCACCCTATAAGTACAGCAGGATAAGAGAAGCCTCCCACTAATGCGAATAGCACACTCTGCTATTGCATTCGTCTCGAGTGTCATAACATAGTTAGGTAGTGGTTTGAATACTGCAAGTGTGTGTGTTTGGATGAGGGGGTTAGTGTGTGTACAATTTTGTGTGAGGGAAATGTCCCTTTTGGCAACTGGGAGAACACACTACAGGATGCACACTCCCTTTTCTAAACACAGATGATGTCAGCACCCTATAAGTACAGCAGGAGAAGGGAAACCTCCCAGTAATGCGAATAATGCGCTCTGCTAATGTGTCTGTCTCGCGTGTCAAAACATAATTAGGTAGTGGTTTGAATCCTGCAAATGGCAAGTGTGTGTTTGGATGAGGGGGGTTAGTGTGTGTGCAATTTTGTGTGAGGGAAATGTCCCTTTTGGCAACTGGGAGAACACACTACAGGATTCACACTCCCCTTTCTAAACACAGATGATGTCAGCACCCTATAAGTACAGCAGGAGAAGGGAAGCCTTCCAGTTTGTGAATAGCACGCTCTGCTAATACGTCCATCTTGAGTGTCATAACATTATTAAGTAGTGGTTTGAATCCTGCAAATGGCAAGTGTGTGTGTTTAGATGAGGGGGGTTAGTGTGTGTGCAATTCTGTGTGAGAGAAATGTCCGTTTTGGCAAATGGGAGAACAAACTACAGGATGCACATTCCCCTTTCTAAACACAGATGATGTCAGCACCCTATAAGTACAGCAGGAGAAAGGAAGCCTCCCAGTAATGCAAATAGTGCACTCTGCTAATGCGTTTCTCCCGAGTGTCATAATGTAATTAAGTAGGAGTTTGAAACTTGTAAATGACATGTGTGTGTGTTTGGATGTGGGGAACTTGTGTGTATGCATTTCCGTATGTAAAACATGTTAGTTTTGGCAATCAGGAGATCACACTACCTGATGCACATTACCCTTTCAAAATACTGATGTTGTCAGCACCCTATAAGTACAGCCAGAGAAGAAGAACTATCGAATAATCCAAATAGTGCGCTTTGCTAATGCGTCTCTTTCACGTGTCATGACTTAGTTCGATAGGAGAATGAATCTTGCAAATGGCAAGTGTGGGGGTAGTAGGGTGTGTGTAAATGCAAGTGTGAGAGAGCAGATCCTTTTGGCAAATACTACAATACAACAGATGCTGCATATTCCCCCAATAAACACAGGGGATGTCACCACACTATCAGCACAGCCAAACAGGGCTAGTTGGCTAGTAATGCCAATAGTGCGCTCTGCTACTGTGTCTATTACCATTGTCAGAGTACAGATAGGTATGTTTTGGTAACCCACAACTGCCACGTGTGGTTGTGTCACACAGTATGACCTTATGTGGGTCTTTGTACATAACAATGCATGCCATTTCCTAAATCAGCAATGGCATTGCACACATGATGTATGTGTGTGACACATACACATAAATACCTGTGACCTGCAGTAGTTAGCATGTCTGACACATGCCTTGAGTGGATAAATGGTATTTGCAATGTATACCAATATGACTGTGTCTTACTGTGCAGGGTTCACATGTGGTATATCTCTATACAGTGTGGGTGTATATGGTGAAATACCTACAGCAGGGGATACACATCTGGTCTGGGCCATATAGTGTACATGTAGTCGATGTACAGGTGCTGCATGTTCCCACCTGTTGTGGTAGTGGTAACATGTCATTCCACTGCAATTCAGTGACCACATGCTGTGAACCCTTCAACTAGTGTGTTGTAGCTACAGTAATGCTCATGCACAATGTTTGGCTGGATGCAGTCCAGCCATATAAACACAGTTCTTGAGACTGTCATATTGCCAGTGTTGTTATGGAGGATAGGTGGTCTTCCTGTGTATGGGAGGGTTGTGTGTACCAGGCTATGAACCAGATGGCAGTCCGACACACTGTTAGCTGCACATGATTAGGCCCTGATGCTTTGTGCTGTGCCAACAACCTGGAGGTGTGTGCATCTGTGGTACCTTGGGATACCACCCCCCTATCCATGTGTGTTACATGTGTAGGGGATGACAGGCATGGTATGGGGCATAACCTGTCAGTGATGGGTAACACCTGTGAGCCATGAATCAGGAATCTGGTACTGCACAGACATTGCAGTTCACCGTGCTGAGGACAGTGTCTGGTGCATGCATCTTCCAGTGTACACTGCTGTTGTTGTGTAGCAGCACTGTTAGTGTCCTAACCTGTGTGATACCCATGGAGGTGGCTATGTAAACCATGTCCTGCAGCATAAGGCAGTATGTGTGTACCAAGGAGCTTTGCCATTATACATCGGGCCATGGGTGTCTCGTGCAAGATGACCCTTGCACATCATTGTGGCTTCCCTAGCATGTAAGCACACATTGACAGCCAGCGGATACTCTATGAATGACAGTGGAGACTGAGTATAATGTCGACATACAACACCATTCCCACATATAGTGGTAGCATACCTGGTGAGGGTATGTTGGCAACCAAGATCAGGCTCATACTGGCCTGTGCCACATGCTGAGAGATCCATTCTATGTTCCCTATCATGTAGTCCAGGGAGGTATGTCTCAGGTCAGCCATACTGGCATGGTCAATGAGTGAGTCATATGTGTCCATGCCTTTGACTGACCTGTATGCATGTGTTCTGTTTTGGACCATAGTGCCCCTGAGGCATATCACTGTGACCTTCACGAGATACAGCCTGTTGAGCGGGACCCCAGTGCAGCACACAAGACAGGTACCTGACACGTCTGTAGCAGGTGTGTTGTGTAGCCCTACAGGCTGTGAGTGTGTGGCACAGGGGATGTGTGTGCCATGTATGGCATGTGCTCTGTTCTGATGGAACATATGCCTGTGTGCCAGCTGTGGAGGTGTGTGATGCTCAGGCAGGATGCTATTCTGAGTCCCCACGTATGCCCCAGTGTGTTCAGCATGCTGTCAGTGCGTGTCAATGTCTGACTTGTATTGTAGTCACTGTAATATATTTTATTTATTTATTTATCCTACATTTGTTGACCGGGATAGTCTGACTGGATGCATGTCCATTTCCAGGGGAGGCCCGGGGAGAAAAGCTACGAGGGTAAGCAGATACAGCATTACATAATACCAGCATTACATATTACAAACAGATTATTTATAGAGATTACATAAGTAAGCAAGTTAAACATGTTCCACAGGTTAATGTTAGTCCTGAGCACAAGTCAGGATTAAATTAAATTACACAGTAAACTGGTTCACAGATTTTACACATTCGAGTTAGCCAGGCTTGATACATTGACATAGCCAGTTAAGTGACAAATGTTGTTTGAGTCTAGTGTTAAATTGACCTAAGGTGGAAACTAGGGTAATATCAGCTGGAAGTGAGTTCCAGGATCTACTTACAGAGTTTGCAAAGAGAGAATCACCGGCTGTGTTATTAAATTTGCTAGTCTGAATTAGTAGTTTGTTAGAGGATCGAAGCGGTCTAGGATTGTTATAGGGAGTGATAATATTTGAAGTGCAGGAGTATTGTCCGGATTATAGAGGATTTTATAGGCCATAATCAGTTGGTTATACTGTATTAGGCTGGGTATTGCAAGCCAGCCAAGCTGATTTAGCTTGATGCAATGATGTGTCCTAAAAGGCAGCCCAGTGGCAAACCTGGCAATGTGGTTGTAGCAAATTGAGTGTTTGTTAAGGACAGTCTTGTTCATATTCGAGAGTAGAGGGGATGCATACAGAAGGGCTGAAACAAGGTGTGAGCGAGCTATGGTACCTTTAGCTGGAGGGGCTAGGAATGCTTTAATTCTGTAAAGTGACCCTAGTTTTCAATTGATGGCTTTGATAATTTGGTTAACATGTAGGTCACATTTGAGATTATTGTCTATGATGACACCTAATAGTTAAGTAGATGGGTCAGGGGAGATTATTGTGCCATCAGTTGATGTTATGGTAAAGGTGAAAGCAGTAGACCTACGTGTTGGTGAAATAACAGCAGTTTAGTTTATTTGGGATTTAGGATCAGACGATGTTCAGAAAGCCAGTTTTCTATTGTATTAAAGGTGGTCTGGGTAGCTGACTATAACTCTACTGGAGATGTGGCTGAGCAGATCAGAGTAGAGTCTTCAGCATATTGGATACAGCTGACTTTTGGGATGACAGTATAAAGGTCGTTAATGAAGATGGAGAACAGCAAGGGCCCTAGTATAGAGCCTTGTGGTACTCTGAGGGTGTTAGGTAGAAGGTTAGAGAGTTTGTTCTGCCAGAGGCCAGCCTGCTGTCGACCATGCAGGTAGGATTGAAACCATTGGAAGGCTCCAGTATCTAGACAGAATGTTTGCAGGGTGTGGATTACAAGTTGGTGATCAACCATATCGTATGCCTTGGAAAGATCCAAAAAGAGGGCTGAGGATATATAATTAGTGTTGCAAGTATGGTTTATGGTGTTAGTAAAAGCTAGGAGGCCTGAAGTAGTGCTGTGATGAGTACGGAAGCCATGCTGAGTGTCTGCCATAAGGCGATTTTGGATTAGGTGGTGCATGAATTGTCTATGACTAAAGTTTCCATAATCTTTGCAAGTGGAGAGAGTATAGCTATTGGCCTATAATTGGGGAATTCAGTAGAGCTGCCTCCTTTGTGAAGTGGGATTACATATGATATTTTCCAGATGGTGGGAAATTTAGATTCTACCATGGTTCGTTTGATTACCTTTGAGATGGGGTAAGCAATAGCATCATCTGATTTTGATAGGTACTCGGCAGGTAGTTGATCAGCAGAAAGTGTAGTGGGTTTCACTTTTTCAATCAAGGTACGGAGAAGTAAAGTGGTGACTGGTTGGCAGCTGAACGCAAGTAGGTTTCTAGGGGTGCTACTTTCAGGACCAGGGGAGCTAGGAGGTAGATGGCTAGCTAGGGCCTGAAATGTCTCAGTAAAGAATTGGTCAAAACTATCAGAAATATCTTCAGGGCTATTATCAATAGTAGCAGCAGGGATTGGGGTTGAAGTTTGTCCAGGATGTAGAAGCTGTAAAAATGTGAAAGCAGCCACCACGAATATCAGCAGGACATAGGTTACAGCAACTCCCAAGTAATGACCATAGGCAATCCTTCAAAAACAGCAAGAACTTTTATTCAAATAACATGAATGGCTGCCAGCATAGCCAAGCTATGCTTCTTCAGATGTCCAGGATGTAGTATATATGACATGCCACCTGACAGGGTATGGCATTACTGGGTTCAGAGAGCCCAGTCCCCAGGTTGGCTGTGTGGTGGCATCCCACACATGTGTTGTACGTTCCTGGCCAAGGGTGATGGCTGACTGCATACATGTGGCAGCTGTGACATTGACACATGACTCACATAAACCACAAGTGGACCATAGAGGTGATTCACAGGTTACCTTTGTACATGCTACCCTAGTAGTGCGATTGCCATGGTGAGTGCCAACACATTGGGCCAATGGGGAACAACATACTGAAGGTGTGTATGTGTGGGTGTACCGCTACTGTTTCATAGCACTGGCATATATGACTGCACACATGGGTAAATGCCAGGTAAGACATGTGCAATGTGTCACAGGCAATGTACATGCGTACAGGACAGACAGTGACATTCTGTCATGTGTAAAGTTGACATACGTATCGTACGTATGCATATGTCACTAGGAGTCTACAGAAGCACTGTAACTCTGCATTGCAGGTGTAAGCAGTGTTCCAGGGAACCCCAAGCGAACATGCATGCAAACAAAGCTACAGTAAACAGGGCTGGAAGTAGTGCATTGTACAACAAAGAAGGAGTAACAATAACAGTAAGTAACAATGCAAATATGTAGGCACTATCAACATGTACCCAGGAATACACAGCGCAGATGCCCATTGTAGAACTGATATTATGTCATAGTTATTTGTGATTTGGATTACATTGGTACTGCACATATATCTACATGCGCGAACATCCACATTGCATAGTTGTTGTGGGCAACTTGACACCATTACTGTACATGTCCACCATTGCATATCACTACTTGTGTTAGCTTTCCCCCGTGCTACCCATGTATGCGGCTATCTGTTGACAACCTTACCACCGACATGCAATTATGTGCAGCTGTTATACTTTGGTATGTACTATGGGTGCAGATAACAATTCAGGACATTCATACAGTTACTGCAGCAGGCATGCTGGGATAAACACACAGTCATAGCAGCACACTGTACTGTTACCAACATGATACTACTAATACACTTCTATGTAGTCAACCTGTGCATCAGCAACTTGTTTACCTATTCCCGCAATGATGTTAGAGATTGCAGGAGGTGGCACAGTGTCATCATATGCACAGGGTGTGGATTGGGTATGCCTGAGTCAGCCACTGATACCACCAATTGACATGTGTGTGTATGTGTGTTGGTGAGGGGTGGCAGTACAGGGTGGGGCAGTGTTGGTGCAGTGTGTGCGTGTATGTGGTCACCCTAGGTGTTAACATTTCGCATGTGTGTATGCATGCACACAGTTCCACCTCATGGCTGCCATATACAGGGGTTTGTGGACAGCCACAGACTGCACCTGCCAGGTCATACAGATCAGTGTCTGTGGGCACGGACAATGTACCTGTGCCTGGCAGGGGTGCTATGGACAGTATCCAGTACTAAGCCAGACTGGGTACTGTCATCAGAAGCAGGAGTGTGTTGACTGGACACAGGTCCCAGTTGGGACTGTCCAGAGCCACGTGCACGTGGTCTCCTGGGGCGTTTCGATGACAGCACAGACCCAGCATTGCTGGGGCTGCTGCTGGCACTATGGGGGCATGCGCGAGCCTGTTGTCATCCGCACCGACTGCCAGCTGCTGCTGTTGCCAGCATACCACCACGTCGACGCCACAAACGCCCACCATTGCCCTGGCTCATGGACATCTGGTTGTGGAACTGCTGTAATATGTCCCCACAACATCTGTCTATGACATTGGTGAAATTACGGATAGCATCCGCAATGTCATGCATACTGTCTGTCATGGCTGTGCGACATGCTCTCAGCTCCCTCAGACCCTGTCTGGTGTACCTTTCCATATGCGACTGTGCCTGCATGACAGTCCAAAACATAGCTGAGGTTGACAGACCTCTTTGGGCACGTCAGCCAGAGGCAGTACGCCCATGGATGCTCCCACCAGAACCCATGGGCAACTGTCTGTGTGGTACCATCGGAGGACCCTGCCCATGGCTGCTGTGTGGGGATGCATGTGCCACAGGTACCACATTACCCTGGTCTATGCCCACTGTATCCTGTCCATCACCTAGGGACAATGGTGACAAAGAAGGTATTGGCAGGATGACTGTGTGCAATGATGGGGTTGACAGCTGTGTACTGTCAATTGGCTGACCAATGGCGGACCCTGACACACCTTCCTGTACCATTACACAAATATCATCATTACCAGTACCTGTGGCACAAGATTCAGGTTCCCTGCAGCAGGTCACAAGAGCAGCACCAGAACCTGTGGGAGGAAGACAGGAAACACAGTTTACAGTCTTCAGACATTGTTACCAGTGATGCACTTCTACACACATGCACACATGGGCACATGCACACATGCACACATGGACACAGGCACACATGCACACATGGACACAGGCACACATGCAGACATGCACATGTGGACACATGCACACAGGCACACATGCACACATGCAGACATGCACACGTGGACACATGCACACATGCACACATGCACATGTGGTCACATGCACACATGGACATATGCACACATGCACACATGCACACGTGGTCACGTGTACACATGCACACATGCACACGGTGTGTACACATGCACACATGCACACGTGGACACAGGCACACATGCACACATGCACACGTGGACACAGGCACACATGCACACATGCACATGTGGACTCAGGCACATCTGCACACATGCACACATGCACACATGGGCACAGGCACACCTGCACACATGCACACCCCGCAGTATACACACAGAGCACTACTGAGTTACACTACTGTTACTAGCATTACCAGGACTATTATCGGTTATGTTAAACACACTCACCAGCATGGATGGCCTGCCTTGCTGTAACCCCGGAGGGGCCTGCAGAAATTATGAGATTAATGTCAGTGGGCACAACTGTGCCATTGATATTGCATATGATACAGTGTACAGAACAGTCAAGTGTACATATGGCATATTACCTGCACGCTCCATGTCGTGCTGCTGTGTGGAACCAGCCTCCATCATAATGCAGGTGTACTGCTGTTGCTGTTCCGGGGCTGGAGCCACAACACTTAGGAGTAACCCCTCCAGTCTGGTGAGGGGGGGGATGTGTGGCCACCCCACCTCCTGTGGCAACCTGTTTCCTGTGGATATCTGATGCACGCTGACGGACACTTCAGATTAAATCACTGCAGTGATGTCGTACCTGCTCATATGTCCTGTTATGCATGCCAATATCATTTACCCTATGGAAAAGGTCTTGCTACAGTGCAGCCCTCTCCTGCTGATTCTGACTGGTGCAGGAAAACAGGATGTCATACTCCCGCACCAGGCTCTGGTGGATCTCCTCGTCTTCCACTACAGAGTAGGCGGGATTACGCTGACATGCCATCTCCCTGGAAGAGAACACAAACAGGATATCAGCAGACTATGTCAGCAATATATGGCACACATACTATACATGATACTCATGTGTAGTGATATACTACTACTCCCATATGTTGCATGTGTGTGTCGTGGTGGATACACAGGTACATGGCCAGATATCAGTGCACAGCCAACACCTGTGCAACAATACCTGCCACATTCCACACAACATAGTAGCATGCCTCATCGGTCAGCACACACTGACAGGTCCAATGCACAACCTCACTCTGGGGGTTCATCCCAAGGTACTGTATGTGGGACGCCATCCACTACTGTGATGTGGACAGAAGTTACTCGGCCTGGATATACATATCCCACCACCACCACCAGCACAGTAGACTACTTTGATATGTATGTGATTAGACAGTTATTCACTTGCTGGGACTGAGATGGTATCCATGCAGCACACTGGGCCAGTGGAAGCCACAAGCCACACTGCTGACCCCTTTGCAAATGCTTACCACAGACATGTCACAGATTGTATGGAACTTGCACACACATTTCTAACCCAGACCCTATGCACAAAGTTTAGGCATCCTGTCCGGTGGACCCCAGACAGAGGCAGATTGTATAACAATAGCAGGAGGCTACTGCAGGACAGAGCACATTCACATTAAGGGAAGGCATCTGTGGTCAGCACTGGTACTACACTACAGTCCATCATAACAATGGCCACGGCCTACTCTGGGAGGGAAATGGCCACAAACACTATGGATGACCACAAGGCCTTCTTCAGTTATGTTACACATATGGACCACATGCCTCAGATATGCTCTGTGTTAATACACACCTACTTAACATTCACCAAACACATGGATATTGGCAACAGTCTTGCAAACATGTTCGGTGCACGTATCCCCCCTCCTTCTCCCCCACCAGTTGAAATATTTATCACAGCTGTATGTAACCTCCCTATCATCTCACATGTCCAGGTGAGGGCCACCCTCAGCAGAGCAGAACACACAGCATCACTGTGACCTCATGGTATCCCTGGATGTGTGCTACCTGCACTCCGAGAGGACATACAACCGCATATAACACTGATAATTTATCTTGGCCCTACTACAGGATATGTACCTGGACAGTAGCATACAGCGACAGTGGTCCCACACAACTAAGGAGGCACCTCGACTGACCCTGGGAACTACCACATCATATGCATAACCATCCTGGTCTGCTAAGCTATGGAATTATGCAGTATGGGATGCATATGCAGTGATATCGGGTACCTGCAGACACTTGTTCCCAGCCAGTGTGCCTTTGTGATGGGCTGATCCTGCCTTTTGAACCTGGCTGACCTTTCAAAGCAGTCACTACAGCCATTGCTGGGGGCAACGCACAGACAACTGCTGCCAGGATCATGGCCTAAGACTGATTGACATGTAAAGTATGGTCATCCCCTTTTGGTGGAACCATGTACACACAACATATCACATGGACATACCTATAGATACAGACCTATGACACATTTGGAGGGTTCACAGTATGCACACTATTAACCTGCTACTTTGCATTACCTGTGTTTGTCGCAGCTGGTTGCATTACCACTGCTTCTGCTTGCTGCTGCTACTGTCACTGCTGACAGCTTCGGGTGACAGAGTCACAGTGTATAATTTATTTATTTTTTTTTGTTCTCTCTCTCTCTCTCTCTCACTTTTCTCTCTCCCTCTGTCTGCTTCCAGACAGTGCAATGAATGTATTGCATGTGTGGAGTGTTAGTACTGGATGCTTTTGTAGGTATCTGCATAGGTCCATGTGATGGCCTCTGCACCAATTGTAAGCCAGCATTTGCTAATTGCATACAGCCAGTTGTGTACTGATTGCAGTTCTCACTGTGATTTCAGGTCAGTGCTATAAAAGGATATGTGGGATAGGCGTTGCCCTTTCAGATTGTAAGGGCGGGGACCATGCTGGTATGCTGTGGACAGTGTTCTGTGAGTGTAAAGGTTAGTATCTCTCTCATGATTAAGGCTGTGTTGTAGATTCACATTTCTCCATTCCTCTCTCATGTTCCCTGTAGTAAGTGTGTATGCACAATGACTCCTACAACTATATATAGATATATATTTATATATATATATATATATATATATATATATATATATATATATATATATATATATATATGTACATATACATACATTTATATATGTAGTTTAACTGACATTATTATCTACAAGCTACCAACTAGCATGGCTGTTTGTGTTCACACAGTACTATTGTGGGAATCCAGTAGTTTTGACAGTAATTCTACATGACATGCTTTGGGTACTACACATCCTATATTCCCTTTACATTCATCCCTACTATTACATGTTATATTTATTTTAGCACAATGGTCTTGTATAAGAGTCATGGCTTAGTGGTAGGTCATGCAGACTAGTGTTTTCAAGGTCCTGGGTTCGGGACTGACAGTGGGATTTTATTTTGCTTTTGAACTGAGTACAGGACCTGTCAATCAAAGTGACTAAGGCACTTTTAAGCAGTTGTAACCGGGTTAGCGCTGGTTTGCGTTGAGCAGACATATGCACACTGGTGGTTAGCTCCATGCACACAAGAGCACACCCGCTTACAACCGCTTAACAGTGTTTACTCTGGCGCACACCCGCGCTATTTTCTTTGAAAGAAAAGAAAATGGGGAGACAGGAAAGTGGTGAAGAAGGGGTCACAAAGAGGGTAAGACAGTAGGGAAACAAGCTTGGGATTTGCAGGAGGGATGTAGGTAAGGCCCATAGCTGCCCATTTATTCATCAGCAACAGCTGTGCATATGTATGTAATTTGGTGTGACATTTGAGACCTTCCACCCCTGAGAGAGGTGTCAGGACAACAATAATACTTGTTGTGCAGCCAATTGCAATTGATAGATCCCATGTCCAGCAGACATGTGTGCGGAATGGGCAGCTATGTATGGGGCATAATTTTTTTGTGGGTACAGAGTGCCGTTTTTTTTTCAGGTGAGAGTGGTATGTCAGGTGAAGGAAGTCGGTACAGCTGGGGAGGTAGGTTGGGTAGGTAAACAGACAAGACAAACAAGACGCATACAGGGGAGGTGTATGACACGTGTGGGGGGGTTACACAATTGACGGGGAGGGAGGTTTGGATATCCAGAGCCCATGAGCCCACAGATGGCAACAGTGGAACTGATATCCCCACCCATAGGCAGTTGCCACTGTTCCTTCACTGCCCAGGATGGGGCTGTGCTGGGAGCTGTGTAGGCTGGGCAACAGGCATGCCCATTAGTTGTGCCACCCATGCCTCAAGCTGGTGTAGGGGCTCGAGAACAGAGTCCCGAATCTCCCTACGCACCATAGTCTGGACGCTATGGAGGGTGAGTGGTGGTTCTCCTCCGGCCACACTTGCAGAGGGGGGGTGAGCCCCATCCCCTGCAGCACTTCCACCCGCAGGTGGCACAGGGCCACCGGAGGAGGGTCTGGACTCAGCACTAGTGCCAGGTGCACTCGCCAGCTGAGGTGGGAGAGGTGGGTCCACTGGAACCCGCCTTCCCTGTTGTCCTATGTTTTGCATTATGTTGTGACAGTTTGGGTTAGTGACATATAATACCATTCACAATTAGTTGTAACAGCATGCATTAGTATTCCCATTAACCAAACACCCAGATATTCACACCATTGAACAGCATGCATAACACATGCATAATTTGAACACAAATACACAGTCCAACAACATGCACGGTTAATTGATGGCAACAGGCCATCAGGTTTGGATGTATGAACAGGGCAGATGCATCAACGGACATGCAAATATATATGACCCAACAGGACAAACATCCAGGGGTGTTAATTGTGATTGCACATACCATTTTCACGTGGAATGGGTTATATGTGGTTATAGGATGGGGTGAAGAAAATAATATTAACACCTTCAAATACCAATACATATGCTGTACATTTCTAATAGCTACAGATATATACACACTACTGTTCTAACTACAGTTTCCTATATGATAACTATTTCAACTTGGTTATAGGACTGTTACTGCAACATCAATATACATTTTATTGTTCTTCATACACATTCATATCTAGCTTTGTTCAGCTACATCATCCTGCTACATTTGCTTTATATAGCTGTAGACAAGTGTGGATGTTTGGTATATCAGACAATCATCCTATCTGCATATTGCAGACTGAAAGCAACATATCCAGATTTTGGGATACACATTCCAGATGCAGCAACACTTTGAACAGATTTCGCTGTTTGGTTTTGATTCTCACATGCATTTCATTCTGTCTTGACTGCAGTATACTTTATTCAGGGGTTATTACTACTGTATTGCTGGATTCATGACACTTTCTCACACTCTCTCACTTGCTTTCATTTTACTATTCAGGATGGTACTTACTTCTAGGCTTTATTGACATGTTTTACCTGTAGTTGTTACAATCCTTTCCAGCAGTCTCACTTCTGTCATGTTTCAGTATTTCAACAGGGATATATTTCACACATGTGATTTCATCATCTTCTGCAGCTATACTTTTCAGTCTGCTGCAGGTTGTGTACTATTTTCTTACAGGTGGGGCATTTTTATTTCAGAATTTATGTCCGACAGTTTCATTTTTTGGTTTAACTTACAGGCTGAAACACACTTTTGTATCAAGCAATACTTGCAGACACTTTCACATTGTTACTTGCACAATTTATTCCTTAGTGACTACACTGCACTCTTTTGCTGACTGTCATACTTTTATACTTCTTTACAGTTACTGGTAGAGGATTACTGACCTGCCTGGTGGCGCAACCACACCAGCCTATCGCTATAGGCTCTGCGGTTCACAGAACGGACACCTGCAGCTGTAATATAAATGAAGTAATATTGGAATACACATCTCCATAATATCAGCTAGTTTAATTTCTTACATACATAATTAAATGTAACTTACTCAGTAGTGGGGCATTGGGTGTTTGCCGGGCCTCCTGGATCCAAAGGTTCAGTTGGTCCTGCTTGCCTCTCTTCAGGTCCGCATGGTGGTGATGGACCTGCTCACCAGTCCTTGGAATCCCTGTGGCACTGGTGAGATCATGAGCCAACCGGTCCCAAGCCTCAGCCTTGTATGCGCTCCAGAGGACCTGGCCCTGCATGAGTTGGGCCTCATGATTTTGGACTAGGAGCCAGACCATGTACCTGGACTCCTCAACACCCCACCTCTGTGCTCGAAAGCAACTACCCTCTCCTACTCCTGTCATTCTGCCTACAGTTCAGTTCTACAATCGTTTATGCTGTGTATTCCCGCCTATGGGGCTTATATAGTCCATTTTTCCCACACATATCTGTGATTAGCCATTTTGGAATTGTATCAACTTCAGTAAACCTGCATTGTCATGCTCCAGTTTGTATTCATTCCTATATATTAGCTATTATTGCATTTCTAGGTACTGCTGTCATGGCTTAGTCGTTTGGTACCTTGACTATGGTGTATAGTATCCTGGGTTCGAATCTGGCCACTGCTTTTTATTTTTCATGACTGTCTAGACATGCTGAGGGGTGTGTCTGTGTAAAGGCAGTTTTGATACGGCTTGCTCAACGTTGCCCGTCGGTTAGCTCGTTTGCGCTGTGCGCAGCTCCGCGCAAACGGGGTATGCTGGTTTAAGCCTCATTTGGCTATCAGCACGCATATTACGCTCAGCTCAGTTAGGGGCACATAGATTTAGCATGTTAAACCACTGCTCAGCTATGGGCACTCATTTTGCACCAGTTAAACCACTGCTCATTTACGGGCAGATGCACTCACCCTGTTAAACTGTAGCTCAGCTAAGGGCACATCTGGCATTTTCTTTTCTTTTGTTACCTCACATTTCTTCAATATAAATGGGCTATTTCATTTAATTTTACATAAAATGTGGTTTTATGTGTACATATTTGTCAGGGACTTATTTCGTGCTTATTTTGCTAAAAATAAAAATTGGTGTTGTGGGGGCTCGAACCATGAATGCCTGCTCTTCAGGCAACATCTCTACCGCTACGCTATTGCGTCTTGGCTTATTTTGCATATTTAGTTCTTATATGCTTTCCCACTGACTGCTAACTGTAGCTGCGCTATGGGCACACCCTCGCAAACGAGCGCACTCACGGTTAAACATTTTTACAATTTAAAAAATATATATAACATGTTTATTTATATGTTTTCTGTTCATAGTCTGTGGGGGCATGTGTTTTGCTGAACTGCTTTGTTGAATTGGCTGAGATCCAAGATACATCTCCAGTACCCTGTTTTTTTTTTTGGGTACTAAAAAGAAACTTGAGTAAAAACTGGATCCTATTTGGTCTGGTGGGACTTTATTGGATGACTCTTTTGTCTAGCAGCCTTCGAATTTCTAAAGTTGTTGCTTCCCTGTGACTGGGTGGTACATCCAGGAGTTTCTTCTGGGATGATGGTAGAACTTATAATTGTATTTTGTAACCTTTAGATATTATTCCCTGCACCCATCTTTCCATAGTTAATGTTTGCCAGGCAGATTGGTGCAGAGAGAGTCACCCCTGACTGCCTTCATTGGAGGGCAATTGAGCACCCATTCAGGGGTTCTGGTAGGAAGTGCCAGAGAAAGAATCTTTTTACCCCTGGTTTTGTGGTCCATTTCTGTTTTCTGAGGCAGCGTATTCCATTACTTCCTCCTCAGCTCCGGGGAAAGTCTTTGCTGTGTGAATGCTGGAAAGGCCCTTTGGATGTTTTCAACCATAGTCTCCCACTTCTTTGGTTCCTGGATTAGGGTGTCTGAGGAGTGGAAAAGCATATCCCTATGGCAGAAAGGGTCTTACCATCCTTTTCACATCTGGCTAAAGTGTCGTTGACCTTGGGACCAAAAAGGGTGGCTCCGTCAAATGGAGCATTGAAGAATGACACTTTGAATGGCTCTGCAAATTCACACAAGCACATCTAGAAATGCCTTCTAATGACTAAGTCTGAACCCACTGCTCTGGAAGTCCCTTCAGTTACATGAGCAATCAGCCTCATGTAAGAGTTAGAAATTGCATCAAGGTTTACTAGCTGAGAGGCAACTTTATCCCGTAACCCTTCGTCCACTGCTCCTTTGAGGGTATCCAAGAGCTCCTTGATCAGATCCCTCTGTAATCTAGTGAAGTATGTCATATAATTCAAGGACCTGACAGCAAAGGTCATTGAAGCATAAATATGCTTCCCAAATCTGTCCAAAGTTCTAGACTCTTTGTTAGGAGGATGGATAGTCAGACTTTCCGCAGTAAATTCCCTTTTTCTGGCTGCCACTATCAATATGGCATCAGCAGGTATTCCTTTGGACCAGTGAGGCTCATCCTTCAGGGCTGATAGTATATGGTCAGACTTTTTGGGGATCAGCTCGATGGTGTCGGGCATCTTCCATATCTGCTGAACGATCAATTTAATGAGATTGTCAGCAGGTGGAGAGATCCAAGAAGTAGATGGCTGGGCACAAAAGGCCTCCAAGTATACTGACTCCTCCAAGGAAGGTTGGATGGATGACAAGCCAGCCCTCTGTTTCAGGATTTCTAGGATGTCCTCAAAGGAATCATCATCAGGGGGTGACCTAAGGGAACCTTCCCTTTCATCAAAATCAGTATCTTTGGTGAAAGGCTCTTCCAGGTAGTCTAAATGCTTCCTCTTGCACTTTCTCTTCACAGGCACTTCCTCGAGGGAATGATCTGGGGAAGTGTCCAAAGAAGAAAGCACAAACGTGGGTGCACCCTGGGACTATTGTGCCCTCTGTTCCAGGGATGAGTTGGATGGCAGCTCAGGTTGAGGGGATGTAGGCAGTTGTGCCGACAAATATGGCAAGGACTGTGAGTCCTCAATGGAGAAGGCTTTCTCCATGACTTGGAAGGTCAACCCCCCCCATAGAGGGATGAGATCCTGGAATCGAAATAGACTCCATTAGAACCAGGATCACACTCTGCACTGAGGGGGTAGCCCCATAAGCAGGTCAATGCTACAGGGGCAGGAGCACCAAGGGACATGGACAGCTCTGAAATTAAGGAAACTGATCCATGCACCATGGACCCAACCAAACAGCCCTGACCCTGGGAGCCCTCTGGTGTTGAAAACTCAGAAGAGCTCAAGGCAGCTCTTGGAACCAGAGAAGAGGATGCTACCGGAACCGAGAGAGTTGGTGCTGGGAATGTCGGAACTGGGAGCTGCAAAGACTCAACAGGAGTTAGAGGAGGAGGAATTGAAGGTAGTATTGACTAGCTGGTTCTGATGCCAGTGTGGCTAGGACCAGAGGATTGCCCCCTTGCTGTCAGAAGCTGATCCACCAGTCTCAAAATGTCAGCTTCTGAAAAATGCTTAGTAGATCAGATAGAGGCAGTTGAAGGAGACATAGGAGGTCTCACTTTGAGAAAGGGACTTGCTGGCCTGTCTTTAAAAGGATCAAAGGTTGGTGAGTATCTTGTCCAAGGGAGGAAAGGCAGCTGAGACTCTTTCAACACCGAGGGTACTGAGCGTACTGAAGAAGACACTGTTGGCTCCGATACAATTTTAGGTGTGGAGCCAGATAAACCTTCCAGTGCCAAAGAGCTCTTCAGTACCGAGGTCAGCTTAGAGAACTTCTTGGATGGTTCTGATGAACTAGAAAGGAAAAAAAGGTATTTTCTTGTTAGAAGAAGAAGAGGAGAATGAAGATGTGCTAACTTCAGTCCTAGACCCAGAAATGGCCTCTTCAAAATCAGATTTGAGAAGTCCCTTCAAGATCTTCCTCTCAGTAAGAGTACAGGTAGAGAACCCATGACAAATTGAACAATTTTCCTGAAGATAAAGTTTCCTCAGGCAGTTTACACATAGAGTATGTCCGTCAGAGTTGAACATCTTACCCTGACACTTCTGGCACCTTTTGAAAACAGTGGAGCCTTTTGAAGTTTTAACAGGGGGAGAGTTGTTTTTCAGCCATAACAAAAGAAAAAAAGGGCTGAAATACAGTCACACAGACAAGGAAGAGATATAGAGATAAATATTTTTTTAAACAATTAAAAAGGGATAAGAGTATCTAAAGAGGTAATAAAGGGTATAAATGTACCAACAATGATACCAAAAAAGACTAGCACAGGTAGAAAGATGAAGAGAAAAGAAACAGTCAAACTAAGCTATAAGAGGAGCTGGTAGACAGAGAGAAAGTTTAAGAAGAAAATTAAGTAAAAATACATAGATATAAGAGTATTAAAAGAAATAAACTTACTCAAAATCAGCCTAGGCTCAAGAGAAGGACAAACACGTCTGACCTACAAAGCAGCAAATGAAATCTGAAGTAATTTTCAAGTGGAGCACTATGGGTAGCGCCTGGCTCGAGACTGAAAGGCACGAGCTATAATTAATGGCTGAGTCAGTTCCGCAGCTTGGAACCAAGCCTACTGTCAAGGATTCAGTGAAGATTGACAACATCAGATCATACAGCTCAACACACACTTCTGCACCTTTAGTTTAATATACACATAACATATAGTTCTCCTACATTTGTAAGACAAGCATATGAATCATGTTAATATTCACAAATGACACACAACTATCCACAAAATTCCAGATAGCTGGGCTGGCATTGTCACACCTCTATTTAACACATTTAGTCTAGTCCAAAACTGAATCACACACAGCACACATGGACATAAATGCCCCATCAAAATGCCTTCACTTTTTCTGCACAAAGGTTGGTATCACACACCAGTGCTGAGTAATAGTGAATGGCATTTACATCCCACAGCAAAAGCTGAAGATTTTAATTTCAGATACACTAGCAATGTTTACTTCGAGAAAATGTGCTTAAATATACTGCATTGTAAGAATACAGAGTAAAGGACTATAAAGGTACTACTTTGAAACAGCCACTCTTACATTTCTTAGGTGGCTAAATGAAATAGAGAAGGAGTTCCTTTATAGTTTGTTGAGATAACTCTCCTGTCTGTAGGTTTATGTTTTTCCACAGAGTCAAGGGTTCAATTACAGCTGTATGTCAAGTCATTATTTCATGTCAACAGCAAATGCCTGTATTTAGTTCCAGTTACAACATTTCATGAGCAGAGCATTGGAACAGTGCCACAAGAAAGTATTTGCAAAAACATTCTATCCCTAACAGGGACATTTTGTAAACCACAGTTAACTGCTTATGTCTTAATCTTGTTTCTACTGTTCTATTCCTTATTGCTCCATATGGCAAACACTTTATTGTACAGAGCATGACAGATTAATAATGAGGAAACACCTAAGAGTGAAACACCATAAGGATGGCCCTGAATCTACCATAAATACAACTCTAGTTATTTCCCTGTCCATCTATCTCTTTTACCCCTTCTGCTTCAGTAAGTTATCACTGTCTCCTCAATTGTGTGATTTAAAGTGTATGAAGTAGGAGTTCCTTTGTTGTGTGCTGAAATAAAGCTCACATCTACAGACTGATTTTTGCATAATTTCAAGGATTCTAATCCTATATTATATGTCAAACTGTTTTGCCTGTTTTTATTAGGCTATTTTATGTGCAGTTTTTTTTCTACATATTGTTTTGAGCCACAACTTTCCTGCTCCTGTCATAATGTACATGGTCCCTGTCACCTTCTCCTTTAGTGGGTGTATCTTCTCTCTCCTGTATCATCAGTCTTTCTCCTGTACATTTGTGCAATGCTTGACCCTGAGCATCACCTGTAACCTACAGAAAATTGTGCTATGCTGAGATAAAGCTCTGATCTATAGACTGATAATTTGTATACTTTCAAGGTTTCTAGTCCCCAAATATGTCAAGCTGTTACTGGCTATTTTTATTAGACTATTTTTTGTGTACTTTTTGCCTACATATTATTTTGAGCCACCTTTATCCTGTTTCTGTCATAATGTACTTGATCCCTGCCTCCATCTCCCCCTGCCTATGTATCTTCCCTCCTCTGTGTTATCAATTGTACTCCTCTGCATTTGCGGGATATCTGTCACCCAGCATAGCCTGTAATTGGAGAGATGGAAATACAGAGTTTATGGCAAAGTCTTGTGAGTTCTTGCCTTCATCTGTAGTACTCTGGTATCCCTAAAGCTGCTGTGCTCAGTCTCACTGCGCTATGTACAGTCAAACTATCTTCACTTGAACAGACTGCAGATTTGAATGTATACTACATAAGATCTTCTAATGTCAAGTATTGTTAGGAAGCATGCTGCTAAATGTCCTGGCTTCATAACAAATGTGTAAATCATGACATATAATACCTTTGGATAACACATAACTCCTCTGCATTGGATCATTTATTATGTTGTTGGCTGTTGTTGCTTTCGTGTTAGGACACAAATAATTAAGTCATTGCAGGTTATGTTCAAGCAGCTTTATTTCATGCAAACACATTGCTATTGTTGACTATTGACTCTAACTTAAGTAACTTATATGCAAATAATGACTATAGTCATGCATACTCACTCCCTAGCTGCTCCTTCAAAATGGTACTAAGGTTGTGCACGTGTGTGGGTTATATACATGCATGTACAGCTCGCATGCTTCTTAAAGATATAAGCAGATACGCTTTACACTCTGATCTACATCCTGCCTCTTTGAGAAATAGACCATGCAATTGTTATGAGACTGTTTGGTATGCAGAAATTACAGGTAATCCATAGACATGCATTATACAATATTAAACATTTAGGTATGTACAATCAAGTCCACATTGCTGCATATTTCACACTTGGTTTAGACACTTGTCCATATCATGTGACATAAAACCAGGAATTAGATTTAGCAATTGGGACAGTTTCTGCAAAATGGTTGATCTGTGGAATGTTCAAATCACTTTCTGAAACAGAATCAGACTTCTGAAATAATTCTGGTCTGGAAAAAGTGTTTGACTCATTTTTCAATTCAGAGTTTGCATCACAGAAACAATGTTGTGACTGCAGTGATGATGATTTTGGTACAAGAAGATGTTTACGATTCTTCTTATACCCCATTCCTTCGGAATTTACCAAGTAATAGCTCATCTTGGCACAGATGCCTGTAATCTGACCTATTCAATCAAAACCTTTTGTTGCCTGGATTTGCATCGTCTCTCCTTTCCTCACTGAACTAAGTAATCTGCTTGATCTGTTATAACTAGATTTCTGGTTGTTCTGCTTCTTAAACAATTATGCCTTGATGGTTTTAGTATTCTTAGATTTAGGTTGTAACAAACTTGAAGAAATAGCATAGTTCTAGTTTGTCTGTAAAGTAGTCATTGAGCAGGTGAGCCAATAATATCATCACGGGTATATTTCTGAGATTAAGCAAATTCAAAAATATATCAGTATTGTCACACTTTAACCTTTCAAGTAATTGCTTTGCACTCTGCACTGCTCTTTCAGCTAGACCATTGGACTTAGGATATTCAGGACTACTAGTGATATGTACAAAGTCCCATTCTTTTGCAAATTTCTGAAACAACTGGCTAGTAAATTGAGTACCATTGTCAGAAAAAAATTTGTGTGGACTACCATGAAAATAGGAAGCATTTCATGTAGATATTGTATAAATGGTTTGTAGTAGTTATAGTGTATTATGTGTGTGATGTTTATTGTATTTTTGTAATGTTTTTGGAAAATATATTTCAATAAAAATTTATTATGGAAAAAAAAAGAAATGCATTTTCAACTCGGTAATAACAGCAGTTGAGTTTAAGTTTCGTAGTAGATCAATCTCAAACAGTTTGAATAAGAGTCCTCCAAAACTAAGTACTGTTGATTGTTCCACTCAAAGATATCATTTTCTGCAGTAGACCAAGGTAGTCCAGGAATTGGACTTAGCTGAAGTGGTTCTCTTTGCAAATGTGGTCTAGCACTATTGCATACTGAACAAGTAGAAAGAACTCTATCAATGTTGTTCGATAATGAAGGCCAAAATATTAATTCTCTTGCTCTTATCTTAGTGGATGTGGCTCCCAGTTGACCACAATGCAAAATCTGAATGTAGCGTTGTTGTAAGGAAGCAGGAACCATAATTTTAGGACCTTTGAAAATAATGCCATCTTCCATCAACAATTCATCTCTGTAAGGAAAATACATTTGCACTTCAGATGATACACTAGGTTACTTTGATTTCAATCTGACATTAATATAGTGATTGGGCTTCTGTGAAAATGGATCAGTCTGAGTGTGATCTTTTAACTCATCAAGTCTAGTGGTGGAAAAATTACCCACTGACATTACATCAAAATCAAAATTCTCTGCATCAAGCTGTTCTGCTGTAATTGTAGAAGATCTGGATAAAGTATCAGCCAGATAGAACACTTTGCCTTGTGTAGACCAATTTGAAATTGTACTTTCGCAATTTGAGCATCATTCTTTGCAATCTCACTGGAGCAGAATGCATAGGTTTCTTTAGAATAGTAACCAGATGTTGATGATCAGTTTCAATCTGACTAGCTTGACCATAAATATAATCATGAAACTTGGAGCATGCAAATACTATGGCCAACAGCTCTTTCTCAGTTTGAGCATACTGCATCTCAGTTTTAGTTAACATTCTAGATGCATAGGCTACTGGTTTGCCCTCTTGAAGTATAACTGTACCTATACCAAATTTTGAAGCATCACAAGAAAAAATAACTAGTTTGTTCACATCATAGTATCTTAATATATGTGGGGTGGCAATTTCTGCTTAAGGTCTTCAAATGCCTTCTGATGATGTTCCAACCATGACCATGCAACATCTTTGTATATGAGCTCTCTTAAAGATGCTGTTAATTCACTGAAGTCTGGTATAAATTTGCCTAAATAGTTGACCATGCCCAGACAACGCTGTAAACTTTGTACATTGTCTGTTGCTAACATCTCTAGAATAGCTGCTTGCTTGGTTGGATCTGGTCTCAAGCCTATACTTGTAAACAAATGACCTATGTATATAACTTCTGGAAGCCTGAATTTGCACTTCAGAGGATTGAGTTTCAACTTCATTTCACATGCTCTGTCTAGAACTTTCCTGAGGTTTCTGTCATGCTCTGCTTCACCATTATCTTCAACAAACAGATCGTCTACTATTATGGCACAAGGATAACCCGAAAAAATTTCTTCTGTTGCATGGTGAAAAACTTCACTTGCAGAATTTATTCCAAATGCCATCCTTAGGAATCTGTATCTGCCAAATGGAGTACCAAAAGTAGTTAGAAATGAGGATTTGTGATCCAGCATCACTTACTAAAGTCATCACTTTAAGAAACATTAGAGAATTTTATGATATGACTGAGTAATTCACGAGCACTGTAATGCTCTTGTAATGTCGTCTTTTACAAAAAACACTTTTAGTGTAAGAAACATGCCAAGTAACTGCACAATGTAAATAAATCAAACATATGTTGCCTTAAACTCAATAACTTTTCGAAGTAGTTGCACTTTGTGAATAACTGCATACAGCACATTGAAATGTCCCCAAAATGGTGGTACCTTGCAAGACAACTCTTTACAGCACAAGAAGCACTCTGTAATGGTGGTACTTTGCGAATAGACACACGCAGCACAAGAAACTTCTCGAAATGGCTATACTTTGACTGGATTGCACAAAATAGTTGCACTTTGCTCACAATAAACTCTTTGAAACACATGCACAGTAATGAGCACATACTGTAAGCACTTTTACATGCTTTGAGATACTTCGAATAACTCTAGTTATGCCCTTGATACAATACAAAGTCGTAGTTATGCCCAAATATAGCACTTTGCCAAAACATATATCATTGCCTTGCTTTATTTTGCCTAATGTGCCCTTTTCTTATTGTAATTGTTTTGCGTGTTTAAGCCCTTTTTACACCCCAGTACTCTTTTCTTGTGTTCTTTTTACTGTAAACATGTCCAACTTTGCCTTAAACACACTCGTTTTGCTTTAAACATACTCATTTTCTGCTTTAAGCATACTTGTTTTGCTTTACAATTAATCGTTTCATCAAATACTTTTATCTTAAACATTTTCTTTAGTTAACATACTTTTTATACTTTCTACTTGCCTCATATTGTGGTTTGTGCCCTTGTAATTCCCCTTTATTGTTTTTCTCATAGAGTATATAGTTTGTCTTATTTCTTATTACCTTTGTTTCTTTATGGCTATGTTTATGCACTTTTCTCTTGGTTTTACCTTCACTGTCATCTTTACCTCTCATGTGACAGAATATTCTTCTCTCTTCCATCCTGGCTCTGACACCATGTCGCTTTTGTGTTAGGACATGAATAAATGAGTCTTTGTGGGTTCTGTTCAAGCAGCTTTATTTCATACAAACACATTGCTATTGTTGACTATTGACTCTAACATAAGTAACTTATACCCAATTAATGACTATGATCATGCATGCACACTCCCTAGCTGCTCCTTCAAAATGACACTAAGGTTGTGCACATGTGCGGGTTATATATGTGCACATACAGCCTTGCATGCTTCTTAAAGATATAAGTACACACACTTTACACTGTGATCTACAGCTGTAATATATACTTTATGCATAGTTAAATTGTCATTTCTGTGATGAAGCCTAATGGCTATATTCTTCCTTGCCTCATTGTTTTGTGACTCTTTACTTCAAGTCAGTGAAATTAAGATTGTGAGGTAGCTTTTGCTATGCCATGTGTTATTGCCTGTACAGTGCTTTTGACAAAGTGAGAAGGATTCAAATACAGAAATATGTGAAAGTCATATGTAATGTTTTATTTATATCATTATTACCATTATGTGTGTAAATGTTGTCTACATGAATTAGTAACTCACCATTAGCTTGTGTATATATTAATCATATTTCTACTTTTTGACCCCTGCTTGTTCCCTATTGGAAACACTTGACTGAACATAGCATGACAAATTACTTATCAGGAAAAACATAGAGTTACACAACAAAAAGATGTTAAACAATGGCAGAGAAAAATATAACATTATTTGACTATTGTATCCCTGTCTCCATGGCTCTATCTCTTCATACTTCTGTATCATCACTTTTCACTGTGTCATATTTATTATGCTACTGAATATAATGTACACATTATGCAATTTTACAATTATCATGAATGCAGTGAAGACTAATGCATACATTTTCCTTTACTTCAATCTGTTGCCAAGTTTGAACTTTATGAAGTAGGAGTTTCTATGTGATGTGGTTAGATAATATTCAGATCTGTATATTTTTTTGGAATACTCTCCACTACAAACCAACAAGGTTAATTGTTATTACCTTAAGCAACTTTAATTGTAACTAGCTGTTATGGGTCTAAATCACCTAAAGTTTGTCCCCCCATAATAATTGGCTTACTCCTAATTTTAAGTTAACACTAGTCTATCCCATGACCTCTAATTCAGTGCTTCTATCCTTAATGCCCTGAAAATTATATTAAACTGCAGCAATCACCCACGCAAATTATACCAAACTACAGCTAATGAAATTAAAGGCTTTGACCCCCCCCTATATACTTACCTTGTGGCTTTAGGAAGCCTTAACTAACCTTGTAGTCTGGATATACCTTAACTCTTCCCCTGCATAGCTACATATGCGAGGTTTCAAATCTATCTAGTGAACCCGCCATTTTCAAATGCCTAGTGCTACTACACCCAGTCGGCAGCTTTCTCCCCCACATGGTATGTTGTTTGTTTAAGTTGGGTATTTTTGTTATAGATTGTGTCTCTGTACCAAGCCACTTTGAGCAAAAAGGAAGAAATATCATTAGCTAGGCACTGCTATTATATTGATTCCCTGTCAGTACCTATTAATGTTAAATGACAGTGAACTTGTGTGGTTAGAACTGCTTTCACTCTGTAATGCCTTATTTATTTAAAGCAGAAGTGCACTAGTCTATAGCCAACTAGAACTAGCTAAATAATCAGTACTGCACCTCATTACTGAATTTGCTTACCCTGTATGTACCTTGTTTGCTTAAAAACAGTGCAGAAGCCAGTACATTGAATATTAAGCATAGCCTACTTGAATTAATTTATCTAACAAGCTCTGTGTCTTTTCACTGAATTTGCCTACTCTATGTTATATCTGCCTGCTTAAAAGGCAGTTGGAGTAATCTGTAGATTTTACCTTAAAGCATAGCAAGTATTTGCTATGTTAGTGCTGCATTTTACTTAATGAAGATATTATATCGATCACGGAGCTTGTAGCTTACTGTATATATGGTAATTAATGCGAATGGTAGCTACTCTGTAAAATATAAATTGTTGTTTCATAACCTGTTGCTATTGGAGTAAAAACCAACCTAATAGAACTGTACATGCACTAAAATAAGAAAAAGCCTAAGTAAAATGCTGTTTTAGTGGCTGTGTGCTATTAGTACTATTGTTGCCTGATATTCTTAAAGCAGACCTGTATTCAAGGTTACCAATCCACTCTGTAATTCCTGCTCCCTGGGACTGTAAAAAGTAAATTATTGCCTCCTAAGCAAGCTACTTACTCTTTCTTTAATTTACTCTCATTTATAAGTAGTTCCCCTCATATTAAAACCTGAAAGGATGCTACCCTGAAAAAACTCTGCCTGGGAATATTATACTGCTTCCAGCCCACTGCAAAATTGTTATTTTGTTAAGCAACTTTAATTGTAACTTGCCGTTCTGGGTCTAAAGCACCTAACATTTGTCCCCCCATAACAATTGGCTTACTCCTAATTTTAAGTTAACACTAGTCTACCCCATGCCATCTAATTCAGTGCTTCTATCCTTAATAACCTGAAAATTATATTAAACTACAGCAATCACCCACAAAAATTATACCAAACTACAGCTAATGAAATTAAGAGCTTTGACCCCCTATATACTTACCTTGTGGCTTTAGGAAGCCTTAACTAACCTTGCTGTTTGGATAAGCCCGCTTCACTCACCATCACTGTGCTCGGGCTCGCTCCATGCCTCACCCTGCCCCCAATTCCCAGCCACCCCCAGTACCACTAGATTTATAGTCATAAAGCCACACCCTTTGTTACTACAACCTATCAGCTTACATCTGTCTTAATTTCTCCCACCCCTACTCCACTCCCTCTAATTCTACCACTTTATCCTCTGCTAGTGTACCAGTCAAGTATAACATTTTCTATAACTCACACGATCTATCACCCACAATGATATATGGCTCTTTACTACCCCTTTTGCTTGCCCCATACCTCCTTACCTTGTATGAAAACCAGTGTCTCACTGGATTTCAGTATCCAAAAGGCCATACTATCACCCCAGCTTTAAGTCCTTGCAACTTTTCACCAATTGCACAGTACTGTGCCCAGCCCCACAACCTGCTCACTCTGTCAACTTACCAATTCCAGATACATCAACTCCAGATCTAAACACTACCATAAACTTATAAATAAATCCCTGAAATTTATCTCTAGATTTAAACCCAACCTCACACTTGGTGGTGATATCCACCCAAACCCTGGCCCATCCACTCAAGATAAACTCACCCCCCTACTTGCAACCCAGGCAATATGCCTACAATTAACAGGTCAACTAACTCTCTCCTGGCCTGTCACCTCAACATTAGAAGTATAAACAAGAAGGTACATGAACTGCATGGACTCCTGGCTGTCCACTCCCCTGAGATACTCTGTTTATCCAAAACCTGGTTAAAACCTAACACCACAGATAATGAAGTGTTACCACCTGGGTATAATATACTCAGGTAAGATTGTGTTTCCAGGAAGGGGGGGGGGTGGAGGTAGCTGTTCTCTATAAGTCCACATTAAATGTCACCAGTGAAGTTATACAACCACCTCAAATTAATAACTCAGAGATTCTTGCCACCAAATTGCAACTTAATACAAATAAATATATCATTATCATTTGTATGTACATTCTCCCAGGAAATAATATATCTACATTTGAAGATACCCTTCACTGGCTATCATGTAACTGCCCCCCAAGAAACCATACTACTCAGCGATTTTAACATAGGCTGGAACACCTGTTCTTCAGAATCCCCAACCACCCATGTTAACCTGCATGCATTTACACAAATCATAACCACTCCTACCAAGATAGGTAAACCTAACCAAAAAGAAAGCTTACTTGCTTGGATACTTATCAACAGTCACCCCCAATTGTACACCTCTGAGACCCTCCCTGGTGACATATGATCACTTTCTCACCTATATAATCATGCATAAAGCCATTTACCCTCATCACCCCACATTTAGAATGGTAAGAAACAAAAAGAACTTTAACCCTGCCAAATTCCAACAGGAACTACACTCATGTAAATGATCAATTCTAAAAAAAATCTCCCCTTAGAGGAAGCAGTCGAATACTTCAACAACAAATTCCTTGAGATCCTGGACTCTCATGCACCTCTTTGCTCAATAAGAACAAAGGCAAAAACTGTGCAATGGCTTTCCAAAGAGACCAAACTGAAAATTATCCGTAGAAATAAAGCATGGGCATTATGGCGTACCACAAAAGACCCCCAATATCACATTACATATAGGCAATCAAGGAATGAAACTAAAAAATCCATTTTACAAGACAAAAAATACTACTATAATCTACAGCAAATACATCAAAACAACATTCAGAAGTTTTGGGCAGGTTTTAATAAACTGTTGCATCCTGGACAAAATTCCACCCCAACCCCTGCAGCAACCATTGACAAACCTCCTGAGGAAGTCTGTGACAGTTTTAACAAATTCTTCACTGAGGCAATCAAAGCCCGAGCTAGCCAACTGCCTCCAAGCTCCCCTGGCCCTGAGGACACCAGCCCTAGTAACAAACTCTCATTCAGATTCCAACCAATTGCCACCACACTTATCCATAATTTGATCAAAAATTTAAAACCAGCTACACTCTCTGCTGATCTACTCCCTGCTATCTACAAATAGCAGCCAATGCCATTGCCTACCCCATCTCAATTCTAATCAATCGAATCATAGTAGAAGCCAAAATTCCCACCATTTGGGAAATATCCTATGTTATCCCACTTCACAAAGGAGGCAGTTCTACTGAACTATCTAATTATAGGCCAATCACTATACTATCTCCACTTGCAAAAATTATGGAAAAATGTATTCATAGACAACTGCTGTACTACCTAATCCAGAATAACCTTATGGCAGACTCCCAGCATGACTTCCAACCTCACCACAGCACTACTCCAGCCCTATTAGCCTTCTCCAATACCATAAACCATAACCACAACCAAAATAAAATATCCTCTGCCTTCTTTTTGGACATCTCCAAGGCATTTGATATGGTTGATCACAAACTTCTAATTCACACCCTGAAAACACTATGTCTAGACACTAAATCACTTCAATGGTTCCAATCCTGTCTAGGTGCCAGACAGCAGGCTGTCCTTTGGCAAAACAAACTATCTAGCCTCCTACCCAACTCCTTTGGTGTACCACAGGGTTCTATACTAGGGCCTCTGTTCTCCATTTTCATCAATGACCTCTATACTGTTCTCCCAAAAGTCATCTGTATCCAGTGCGCTGACGACTCCACCCTGATCTGATCAGCCACATCACATACATAACTATGGTCAGCTACACAGAACACCTTCAAGATAATAGAAAATTGGTTTTCTGGTCATCGTCTGATCTTAAATCCCCCCAAAAAACAAAACTATTACTTTTCTCACCAACTCTTAAGTCCACTTTATTTACCTTTACCATAAAGTCCAATAACAGCACTATAATCTCCCCAGACACCTCTACAAAACTATTAGGTGTTATCATAGATAACAATCTTAAATTATACCTGTATGCTAATCAAACCATCAAAACCATCAATAAAAATTAGGATCATTTATAAGATAAAAGCCTTCTTGACACCACCTGCTAAAATTGCCATGGCTCACTCTCACCTACTTTCAACTCTCCTGTACACATCCCCTTTACTCTCTACCTAAACAAGTTTGTTCCTAATAAACTTTCCATTTGCTACAACCACATTGCCAGATTTGCCACTGGTATACCTTACAGGACACACCACTGCATCTATCTAAACCAGCTTGGGTGGCTAGAGCTGCCCAGCTTGATTGAGTATAACCAACTGATTATGACTTATAAAATCCTCTACAACCCAGACAATATTCCTGCACTTAAAAGCATCATCACCCCCTATAACAATCCCAGGCACTTTCGATCTTCTAACAGACTGTTAGTTCAATCTGACAAAACCAACAACTCAGCTGGTGACTCTCTATTTGCCAACTCTGCAGGTAGATGCTGGAACTCACTCCCAGCTGATATTACTTTACTTACTACCCTGAGTCAATTTAAGTTAAGACTCAAACAATACCTGCCACTAAACTGGCTATGCCAGTGTACCAAAACTGGCAAACTCTACTCTATCATCAGTTAAAAACCTGTAATAGAGCTTGTTGTGCCTCTTAAACCAGACCTACTCCAGGTATTATCTCAAAATGTTGGCATTTGCACAAATTGTTAAATATGTAACCACAGTATATACTGTATCTGTCATCTTAATTTTTTACCTTGTAATCTTAATTTGTTTACCTGTAATCTTAATTGTTTTCTTGGAGCTTTTCTTCCTAGGCTTCTGCTGAAAATGGACATGTATCCAATCAGACTATCCCAGTCAACAAATGTAAAATACAATAAATGGAATAATAAAGTTTGAATCTTGATGGATGCTAAAGTGCTCTTGAATGTTTTGTATCAGTCCTCTTTCTTAACACAATATTATCCCAATGCTCTATTAATATGTTTGCTCCCTATTGGGAATATTGTCTTGTAGAGCTCTTGCCTGAATAATTATGATGACATACTGAAGATTAATACAACACAAATATGTGCAGAAATGCACCATGAGCTAATCACTTAGTATGTATGTATGAGTATCTCTGTCTCCAAATGTCTTCCTCTTCCCAACCATTCTTGCCATCAGGTAAACCTCCTTGACTAAAAACTGTTTCCATAAGCAATGTTTCCACCAGCAATAAAATGCTTGTTACCTCATGCATTTCATAATTAACCTGTATCATACATATTAGAATTGAAGAACTGTAACTGTCTTGAGAAGTGTGCAAATCGTGACACCTGAAACATGACCATAATGCATATTTGTCCTGTATTCCATAAAATTAATGTATTGTTGTATGTGTATAATCCTTATTTGTCTGAAGATTGGCATGGAGCCCCATAGCCTATTGTTAATTCCCATTCTAAGTTCAATACCTTAAAATAAGATTACACATGCCCCAATACTTTGTTATCATCTGTGCAAATGAACTTGACAGTGGTGTGTTTCATGAATAGTTAGATAAAAAATAAACAAAACAATTATGTGAGTACATTGTACAACTTCTGGATATGTTAATGGAACTTTAAAACCAAGGTATATGTTTTTTAGAGTGATGTTGAGTCAATTAATTCAGTCTATTAATATATGTTTGCACTCTAAAAGTTACAGTTGTAACTCTTACAATTATGTGTAACCATTTCACATATAATCCATCATTGTTATTCAAAAGTGCACTGTCATATTTAGGAAGTCTCTGAGAGTGTGTGTGTGTGTGTGTGTGTGTGTGTGTGTGTGTGTGTGTGTGTGTGTGTGTGTGTGTGTGTGTGTGTGTATGTGCGGTGCTAGTATCAAGTAAGTAAAACCTCAATAACAAATGTGCTGTGTCTACTTCCACTCAGGAGAAAAGTTTACTTTTGGACACAGCACCCTCTGTACTTTATCCACTTGTAACACAAGCATCTTCTCTGGAACATGTTGAGATCATCCTTTCATAATGCATTACTATAAAGCCACATCTCTCCTGTGGTGTTTGTGGTTTTTACTGTGTGCAATTACATAGGTAGTAGGTTCAAATTTCAGTGGTAAAATTGCTTGTGTAGCTTCAAAGTCAAGTACATATTGCTTCCTGAACACATGTACTATATCTACTTCCTCTCAGGGGAATAATTTAAACTGGGAAAGGATTCCCCCATACACTTATCTGACAAACATCTTTCTGCAGTACACTAATGAGGTCATCCTTTCATAAGGGCAATCTCTCACTATAAGATCCAGTTTTCTTCTCTGGCACTTGTGGTTAATGCAGTGTTCTCTACATTCTGTAACTAGATATTTAAGGTTTTGACTCTCACTTAAGTGACTGGTTTCAATGCAGATATGCACAGCTTCCTGAACAGATGTGTTGTATCTACACTCAGGGGAAGAATTTAACCTGTAAGGGGATTATTCCATTACTTTATCCCACTTTTAACACAAACATCTTCTTTGCAACAGCTGATAATGTCATCCTTTATAAGTGCACTTTCTCATTATAAATGCCAGACTACTCCTGTGGAGCTTGCAGTTAATACTGTGGTCTCTAAGTTTAGTACCTAGATAGTTAGGAGGTTTGAATCCAACATCGCTGAAATGGGTTGACTGTGTATACTGTCATGTGCAAGTTACTCAATGGCAACACCCTTATGTAAACCTCCACTTAGGAGACATATTTTCACTGGCAGTGGGCTACCCTATAAATTTCTATTACTCCCAGGCAATTCCCAGTTTTGCAAACACAACCGCAACATCATGCTTTCAAAAATCAGCTGCATCACAGTTGCAATATGACTTATCCTGTAGCACTGGCTGTTGTTACTGTGTTTTCTAGACCGCATAACTTGGTATGTAGGTGATTTGAATCCAGCAATGAGTGATTATTATGACTGGGTTTGTCATCATGCAGTGTAGTGAAAGTTTATAATGCACATGGGATGTGTAGCTGTGTATTGTTACTATGCTCTTTAACCAGCATAAACAATGGTGATGTCATCCATTCAAATGTGAACTGTCACAACTGAAAACCAATATTGTGTGTTATGTATGTGTGAGTCAGTCAGTGTTCTTTACCTTTTGAGCTTTAGTTTTCAGTTAAAATCTAGCCATTACTCCTTAGAGTCACTTCTGTCAGGATGACTGTGAATGTATATGTAGGAAACAATGCTGTCACCCAGCTAACTGCTGTGTACATGTACAGCAGAGTTCCTATTACAAGAATAACTACTCATTTTCACATAGAAATGCTTTATTGGATAATGATAATGTCATTGGATGCAATGTGGTTTTCCTAACAGATGTAGTAAGGCTTTTCCTGTTGCATATGGAAATGAGACAATGCTCTGTATGGTGTTGCTATAGTAAGGCATGTGTTCAAATTCATTATTATCAATACATTATGCGTGTTTGCCATTCTCACATCACAGTCATGACTGCATTATGCATCACATGTGCTTGGATATATTTAGCAGTAGGCAATATTGTGTGAAAAATAGACATATAGCAAAAGTATTTTAAAAAAATTACAAGTACACATATGCCTTACAGCAATAACATGATGTAACGGCTTCAAATACCCAAATATCTCACAATTATAGCAGTACTTGCACTGTAGCATGTTCATTCTTCACAATATCATATTGCTTTTAAGGTCACATTGCTGAGTGTTCAAAACCCACAGAGAGTGAATGCAAGCATTGTATGTCCTTATACGATTAGGCATGAATGAAATCCACGACTGTTATAATGAGCACAATTACAGTGGAAGAAGCCCCCACACCCTCTTTTTTATCTCATACACATTTATTACAGCACAATCATAAGATGTAATTACTATACAAAGGTGAAATCTTACAGCTATGTAAAGACTTCTACTGTGGTACACATGATTCATACATGTCATTAGTTAGTAGACTTGTACAGCTTGATGTTTGATTCCAGTAAAGGGCAAATGTATATGAATGCACTGATGTTACATCAACAACACTCCATGAAGTTAGAAGTTATTATTATCAATTTTTACATTGGAGAAAGAAATATAAACTGATTCTTGTAATTTCCTGGCAGTGAAACAGTTGTTCCATTAATGTTGTGACATGAGTGGCCCTGTGGTACATGCAGACCTCTCAACTGTCCCAAATTACTCAGTTTTTACCGAGTTTTGGGGTCCAGATAATGGAGTGACACGATTCCCGAGTGGCACCCCTTCAATTCCGATTTATTCGCACTTTTTAAATTTTTTTTATTTTCACGCTTCGTGAGCTGACATCATCATGTGTGATGACATCAGCTCCACTAGCCTGCCGGACTTCAGCTCGCACTCGTACTTGTCATGTACTACATATTTCCAGCTCTGGTTCAAATGCTTTTGCGAGCGGCAATCACAAGAGCCAGAAATGTTTTCGCTGGCTGGATGATGGATCTATTTAGTTAGCAAAGAAGAGCCAGAAAGGATTTTGCTGGCTGGATCTATTTATTCAGCAGAGAAGACGCTCGAGGAAAGGAGTTTGAAGACACTGGCTGGATTATTTATTTAGAAGATGTTCACGAGCTGGGATTTTATTTAGAAGAAGATGGACGCTTGCTGGATGTAATCAGAGGTAAGGTGTGTGTGTGTGTGTGTGTGTGTGTGTGCGTGTGTGTGTGTGTGTGTGTGTGTGTGTGTGTGTGTGTGTGTGTGTGTGTGTGTGTGTGCACATATGCATATATGTGATGAGTCTGTGTATGTTTGAGTATGTACAGAGAATTGCTAGCTGCCAGATGTCACACATACACACACACACACTCACTCATATACCCATACACACACATACACATACAGACATTCTTGGGGGCTGGGGGGAGGTGTATGACAAGTGTCTGAGATACGACTCTCGAGATGGTAGGTATGCCATGTCATATACTATTTTTTCTTGTAAAGGGGTGAAAGTGCTACTGTGTAACTGTGGCTTGATGCAGAGGTGGATATTTTGGGGGTTTCAAACATAATTTTCACCTGTGATATTTTGCTACTAGATAACCATGATATGTGACTACTGTGTTTGCTTGTTGCACTTGGATTAATCATCTTCACTGAAAGGAATATTAAGTGACTGTGACCTGGATGAGGTGCACATGAGATGGAGAGTAAGAAATGTGGCCTCCCACAAGAGGTAATAGAATGTAAGAAACACATATAGAGGCAGATGAGGACAATTTACCCAGAAAGGACCCCTTCTACGCAAATGATGCCACCCATATGTCCTTAGTTCTTGTAGAAAGAGCTTATCAATAACAATGACATTTTCCATACCCTACTATCCATCTGTCCCCAAAACTTGCAGACCTGTGAACTCAAGGGTAACATAGTTTTATTTTATATAGTTGAAGGGAATGACATGGGGTATGCTGTATGACAACTGTAGGGGCAGAAATGGAATACAGACAGCATGTGCCAAAGTGTACTTATAGGTGTGGGCAAACAGCTCTGATACCATGATTTGGAGTCACCTTGGGAAAAAAAAATATTGCTATAGCATTACTGTTGAATGGGTTGGAGTCTAATATGAATGTGCATTTTATCTGTACTCTGTCTCCTTGTCAAAGAGAGATCACTTTCACAAAGTGGGATTAGTGAAAGCAGGTTTTTCTGACTTAAGGCTACATCCAGTAAGATGTAGAAAACTTTTCTGATTTGAAAAATAATTTAAAATGTGTGTGTCTGTCTATCTTGGTGTTTGGGCGACACAATCTTGAAGGGAAATGGATGATTACTCTTCCAAGCTACAGTATTTGACATTTTGTAGTTTAAACTTTAGCTTTTTTAAAACATGCTTTGCCTGACCTTTAAAGCATTTGACAATGATATAGTAAGAGTTATTTTTGGGTTACATATGTATATTAACCTCAAAATATACAGGCAAATTAATTCTGTATTTGTTGGACCAAATGGGAAAGCATGTAAAAGAAGGAAGTTTTATTACAGAGATTTTTTTTTTTGGGAATAAATTACAATTTGTCACATACTGTAAGGATATCAGCATTCTCCGGGCTATTTAAAGATAATCCATTTTGGGGTAGAGTGCCATGTATATTAAACTAAAGTAGATGTTCAATGTTGGCAAATAGGCCTTAATACAGGTTACTGCATGCAGATGAACATGTTGCAGGCATGGGGAGCATGGGTTCTATCTCAGAAAAATACAGATTTGTACTGAGTTGTGAAAGGAGTAGAATATTGCGAAGTTCAGGTGTTTGAAAGGAGAACATAAGTTGGCCTAGCAAGTACCACTCCCTGTACTTGATGTACGTTATGGTAGGTGACTTTGGTTGTGGTGTGGGTTATAATGCTGTTTCAATGAATGTGAGTTTCAAGGGCAGAGAAGTTTAATGCCAAGTCTATTTTCATTGTGAGACAGTATTGCTTTGTTTAGCAACTAGATGTTTATTGTGTTTGCATTGTGCTATAAAATGTAAAAATAAAATCCATATAATCATTGTAGAAGTAAAGCAGTATGCACACATTAGTGTTTATGGTAAATGGTGTGAAATAGCCAGGTAATGGAACATTGGAATGGCTGCAGGGGAACTCTGGTGCTATATTTTGGTTTTCTGTTCTTCATTTTGCGTTTGAGTTGGCATCCCACAATTCCATTGGAGTGGGTGGAGTTACGCAATTGTGCATGCAAATTAGATGTTAATCAGGTGCAGATTTGTACCTATTTTTCATGGGCCTTGTCCAGAATTTTGATGTTTCCAGGTTGAGAGGTATGCATGCATTCACTAATGACTTGTATAGAATATTTACACAGATAGAGTGTGGCTCAAAATTCTGGGACAGTGTGTGCACAAAACAGCAGAAACAGATTTCTTAGCCAAGAAACATTAATATTACACTGCTCACAGTTGTGTGAACATTAACATAGTTACCTCCTTGCCATCATTCTGACAAAATAATATTGTACAAATTATCATCAAATGTCCTTTCTTACTTCACACATTAATTTCATTTATTTTAGATAAGATCCATTGCTATATAGTGGTAGCAGACATACCCCTGGATTTACTAATCTTCTGTGTAAGACTAGATTAGTTTTACACAGAAGCGCCAGTGTAAGAGTATGATGGTAGAGTGCCATGCATATTAATGAGGGCATGTTGCCTCAACTCTAAAGCTAACACAGAGCGTGGACGAGTGTAGGGGGTGTGTCGGACTGCAGTCCAAAATTTCACGCTCCTGCAAAGAAGAAATGCCGCAATTTTGAGTTACATGAGTGAGTCCGCTCACATGTGTACAGTGTAATACTACACTCCGCCATATGTTAAACAACTTGCAAAATTAAAAATAAAAATTATTTTTTTTTCCTCCGATATAGCTGCCAGTAGTTGCACGGGTTTGCCCATTGCTTAGCTACAGTTAGCAGCTTAGACACCAGAAGAGGATAATAAGAAAAATATATGCAAAATACGCAACACAGCAATAGCGTAGTGGTTTGAGCCTTTGCACAAAGAAGCAGTATTCCTGGTTCAAGTCCCACTACTGCACATAACATTTTCTGTGGGAAATCTGTATACGAAAATATTTCCTGAAGTTTTGTAACAAGTATTGCAATGTTAAATGTAGTGGTGAACGAATTATATATATATATATATATATATATATATATATATATATATCTGTATGAAGGTGAAATGGTTATGCATTCTGAGGCATGAGTACCCTATGTTAAGCAATATAAAGCACTGCTAAGCACATTTTACCATTATTGAGCATATTTAAATACAATTGTGCATAGCTGCACACCGTGCTAACAAGCGCAACTGCAATGTATTTGCACGTAGCTGCGCACTGCACTAACCAGCGCAACGTCAGACATCAGGCAATGTCGGGCAAAGTCGGGCAAAGTTGGGTAAACACACTCACACTTGCTTTGCTGTTCCTTAACCAGTCAGGTCTGCCCAGCAAGAAAATAAAAAGCAGTGACAGGGCTTGAACTCAGGATACTGTGCACCATAGTCACAGTACTTCACCACTAAGCCATGACAGCATTTCACAAACATGTACTTTCAACAGACACATATCTATCAAAGGAATTTTAAACATTGCCAACATAATCTAAGCAGGTGTGCCTACAGCTGAGTTTTTCCAAAACTGGCCAATCACAAATAAGTGTGGGAAGTGAGGCATATTTAAGCTCCACAGGTGGGAATACTTGCTATAACTGGTTGTAGCTTCTTTTTGCAGTCAGCATGGCTGGTGTTGCTGAAGGCACTTTATTTAGAGCGCAATGCTGGGGCATCCAGGAGTCCAAAATTATGGTTTGGCTCCTCGTCCACAGTCATGAGGAAAGACTCCTGCAGGGCCAGTACCAGGGTACCCAATATAAAACGGAGGCCTGTAACAGTCTTGCCCATGATCTAACCAGTGCCACTGGTGTTCCTCGGACTGTTGAGTACATCAGGCACCATTATTCTGACATGAAGTGACATAGGGAGGATCAACTGGACCAGTGGATCCAGGAATCCTGTACAATGTGTAATGCCCCAGTACTGAGTAAGTAGCCATTGTATTAAGTAGTTAAGAATTGCTATGCTTGTCTATACTATGGATAGGTATGTCTCAATATCACTGCATTTACTTCACAGCTGCAGGTGATCGGGCTATGAACCAGCAAGCCCATGAAGATAGTCTGCAAAGGCTGCATTATGAGGCAGGTTAGTAGTCATTCTGCATGTACTGTTATATAAAATAAATGAGAGAGCCTTCAAAAAGTCTTTTAACCCAATAAATAAAGGTGTAATAATCCTTTAATAAATGTATGATTCATGGGGTGCGTCTGTGTCATTTTCTTTGATATGTTGTTGTACTGTTGCATTCTACAAATAGTAGTGTTGTATTAAGCAGTGTCAACCCACACTTGGGTAGGCCCATATAACGTGGATGAATGGAGTGCCAGTAGCTTGTATACATATGTACAGCCCTCAACTGTTGGCTCATGGCCAGCATGTACAGGTTAATATGGCACATGAGTAGCTTAGTATTGTGTTCCCCAAAAATGTCAGTGTGTTGCCAGAAATGTAGGGAACTGTTAACATATAAGTGATACTTTCACCTGAACATATCTAGATAATTATATGAAAGTAGATTTGTCAGTGTACCATCTCAGCAGTAGTGTGTGTGAGCAACTCTCAAAATATGTTGCAGTAACATCTGCATCTTGGACAGTTTGTATGTAAGATACAGCTCATGTATATAATGATCTAGCAAAATCCAATTGCACAATATAAGGACATTGGGTAGTGTAAAAATACATGTAACGGACATATAATAGCAGTTAATAGGAATGTAGTGCAAACTATAAGGATATATAAGTTGTTAATTGAGCTATCTTTTCCCACCCGACTGTATGTGCATAAAAAATGCAATTCCACACCACAATTGGTATGTCTAATCTCAAAACATTTGTTGGGACATATGTCCTATTGGTTTATAAATATTTGCATTTATTTCTATGCATGTGCCCTGTTAAAATACCACAATATTGTTGGCCTGTTGCCATCAATTCAACCTGCATGCTGTTGTAATGTCCACTATTGTTCTATATATGCATGTGTTATGCTTGCTTTTCAACTGTTGAAAATCTGGTGTGTTGGCTTAATGGGAATACTTCTGCATGCTGTTATAACTAATTGGGAATGCTGTTGACTGCTACTAACCCATATCTTTATTAAACTCTCCAAGACATAGTTCATATGGGAAGGCCGGTCCCAGCGGACCCACCTGTCCCACCTCAGCTAGCCATGGCACCTGGCACCAGCAGATCTGGTGCCCAGCCTGGGACCTTCTCCTCCATTGGTGCTTTGCCACCTTTGGGTGGAAGCACTGCAGGGGATGGGGCTTGGCCCTCTCATGCAAGCGTGGGTGGGTGTAGGGGTACCTATCACCTTTTGAATGGTCTGGGCTGTGGTGCATAGAGAGATTGAATGTTCTGTTGCAGAACCTCTACACCAGCTTGAGGCCCGAGTGGTGCAACGTCTGGGTCAGCCTGCCTCTCCTACACAGCCCCCAGCACAGCCATCCTCTGGGCCGTGAAGGTCCAGTGGTGACTGCCCATTGGTGGGGACCTCAGTCCCACTGTTTCCATCTGGGGGCTCATGGGCTTGCGATTTTCAAACATCCCTCTCCGTCAAAGGTGTTCACCCACCACATATGTCATATACCGCCCATGTATGCATCTTGTTTGTCTTGTCTGTTTACCTCCCCAACCTACCTCCCCAAATATACCTACTTCCCCTATCCCACATTCCACTCTCACCTGAAAAAAAAGGGCAATCTGCTCTAAAAAAATTACTCCCCATACATAGCTGTCCATTTTGCACACATCTTTGTGCCTCTTTTTCACCACTTTCCTATCTCCCCAATTTTTTTTCTTTCAAAGAAATTAGCGTGGGGATGAGCAGGAATAAGCACTATTATGCAGTAGTTAGCGGGTTTGCTCGAGTCTGTGCTTGTTTGAGCTTGGCTAAGCAATGCGCAGCATTGCGCAAACCCATGCAAACCCACTTACAACTGCTTAAAAGTGCCATAGTCACTCTCTATGTGAGGGCTCTTGTTCTGCTCAGGAGCAAAATAAAACACCTCTGCAAGCCTTGAACCCCGGACCTTGCACACACTACATGAAGTACCACTAAGCCACAGTAGATACACATCAAGTTTGTGCTTAAATAATTATATCATGCATCAGAATGAGTGAATGTAAAGGAAAATTAGGAATACCATACCACACAACTTGTTTTGTGGATGTTGACCAACAGTTGTTGTGGGATTACATTACATGACTGTGATAAGAGAAGCAGCCATTCTAGCAAGAAATAATGTTACACCATCACTTTACAACCCCACACAGTATCATAGCAGGACAAACACTGCCATATCGTTTTAGGGCAGAGGCTGTACCTCTCAACTGTCCCTAATTTTCAGGGATGTCCCTGATTTTGACACAAATATTAGCTCTGTCCTGAATCCCTCCTAAAACTACTGACTTTGGGCAGAAAGGTGGTGAATTACACTTAATGAATAATGACAATAATTAAGAGTTAGATACTTATTTTACTTCAGAAAAGGTGTATTAATTCATATGCTCTGATTCTCTCAATGTTTCAACTTAATGGCATTAATATTTTAAAGGTGTCCCTGATTGTCCCTGACTTTTTCTTGACTTTTCCCTGATTCTGTTCAAATATGTATCTGATTAGTTGAGATGTCTGGCAGAAGCAGAAACACAGAGGCATATTAGCCTTTCTGCTGTTATACACTGTACAAATAGCTTTGGAAGGAGTTTCAGAAGCATACCCTTATCTAGGAATACAACACTGAAATACAAATGGATGTAGCCATGTACTGATAGCAACCAACTGTAAGAATGCCATTGCTCTATTGCTGAAAAGACATGTGTGGTACACAGACAAATTACTCAGATAGACTTCTTGCCTTGATAAATTAACATGTACACAGCAACCCTGCAAGTCCAGCAAGATAAAATCCACACAATACTACGTACGCTCTCTGTACTTCTGCAACCCTACCCACATGTAGAATATACCTGTGTGTGCAGGGTCTACCAAGGGTGTAGGTAAGCATACTCACTGTACTGAAATTTGTCCAGTTTTTCTGAGCAGCTTGTGCTAATGTCAAGACTAAAAAATCACAAACTGTTTAGAACTGAGTAAATTAATATTCACAGTATAGCAGTTCACAATCAATCTTTGTGCCACAGGAATACATCTCTATAACTAGCTTTGTATGGCAGTTAATTGTAACAGTTGAAAAGAAAGTACATCTTTCCATGTATCTTGGGGTAGCATTTTGAGGGGTGAGTACATTTCTACACTGACAAGTGGGTACTGGAAGCAGCAACATTAGGTCTGAGTACAAAATGCAAATCTCTGACTACACCCCTGGCTTACTATACCAACCTTTTGTCTTAAACAATGATGTCCACACCAAACAAGGATGATCACCATCTTGGAATGCTGAAAGGGACATGCCTACATGAGTCAGACAGTGATTACTGCAATTGCTACAAAGCAGGCTGCATGCAATTAGCAAATGGTGGTCACTAATTGGTGCAGAGGCCATCACATGCTCATGTGCAAATTCCTACAAAAGCAGGCTGCAATCTCTGCCAACAAACTCAATCACTCTATTGCAGAGACTGACAGAGAGAGAGACAGAGAGAAAAGGAAAAATAAATATTACCAAATTATACAAAGGAAAGGTAAGTGACATATATGTATTTACTGACATGTAGTAGATGTTACTGAAGAATAGTCTACATAATGTGAAGCATTCAAATGTGGCAGCAGTACTTCTTTATGCACAGATGTTCTGCTTAACTACTGCTATGGACAATACTGTGTGTACCTCTGGGCAATGGGACATACCTGTGAAATGTGTAGCTCAGCATTAAATGTCAAAGTTCTGATCCATGTTATCTGTGTTCTGTACAGCAGTGTGGCCAATGGCTGTTGGGGGGATTAGCGCTGACATTATATAAACATGGGTGTTACAGAACAGCACATGCATGATAGTCATATTAAAGTGTAGCTTAGCATTGGCAACTGCTGTAGCAGTCTAGTATGCTTATCTAGCATCTGTTGCCATATATACCCCCCTAATGTTAGTCTGTGTTCATATGTGACACCTGTTTGTGTTGCAGCAAGGCCCAGCAGTTCAGCTGTGAAGACCAGGGACTTACAACAGTGTGGACCATGTGTTTGCATGCCATACACATACGGAGAAGTATATATGTGTCATATATATTCACATCTGTATATGTGCATAGAGCAGGAGACATATTGCAACTGTTTGCGAAGGGGGGAGCTATATATGTTGGTGAAGGTTAGTATGCGCATATTTGTATGTAGGTTTTAGTGTGTGACAAACAAGACAGCATACAGTGCTGGTATATGACATGTTGTGGTTAAACACTGTAGGTGGTTTGTTCAGTTTGCAATGTTGAAGCCAGTAAGGCTTGCTAAAGCTACCTGGGCTGTGAACACCTTCAATGCATTTATCCCAAGACTGTATGATTTTATTACATTACTGTACACCTTACATCCTTTGTATAATTGATATTTTCACTATGAAAGATAAAATGTATATGTGCCTATATATATATATATATATATGTAGACAAATGGATGTGTATATGTATATATACATATATGTATATATAATATATATATATGTATATATAATATATATATATGTATATATATATATATATATATATATATATATATATATATATATATACATATTTATATATACTAATACACACCTACATCTACTTGTTGCAATACATTCTCTGTACTGTTGACTGACTGTGATGGACAATATGTTTGTGAATACGTCAAAAATATGTATCTGTGGGATAGCTTAGTCAGAAACTGTTTATGTTATGGTATTATGGGTCCTTGCTTTGATCCTAGCAAAAGCTGTGTATTCTGTTGTAAGGCAGAACAAGTGCTATTGCATACAGTGTGATTAATTCCCTTGGTTTTAACTAGGGTGTGTCATTGGAGGCTAAAGCACTACATCTATGATTATTGATTGGTACCGTTGTTGAATGCAAATCCTGTGCATACTGTAGTACTAATTGAACAATAAAATACAGTTCCAAAGGAACACTCAAGTGTAGCAGTATAAAGTAGCTAAAATTAGCTGTAAATAAACTGTAGATGAACACTAAGTGCCTTAAAAGTAAATTTATTTGAGTGGGCTTTCGTCTAAAGTAACAAGACTTCATCAGAAATATTTAAATGACAAAACCAGTAGTGCTTTTATATCTTACAACAGATTGAATAATTGCCAATCAATGAAAATACTTCCCTCTCATTATTTAAAGAAACATTTCTACTGTTCACAGTTCATCCATTTAAAAGTACCCTTTTAAACATCTATACTTTACTATTTAAAATGCTACCTAATATATTTAATATAAATTTTACTAAGCCGTTAGTTAAAAACGTTTACAAAAAATGGTGCATTAATGTAAACATTGTATGAAAAAACATTATTAAAAAGCATAATATAAAAATATTTTACAACTTGAATGAATGGTATTTTAATACAGGCATAATGCTACATGTTTTGTTTATACCTGGAAAATGGGTGGAGTTCAGTCTTATTTGTCACTTTAACTCTTCCCTTTCCAACTTATTTTTCCAATCACCTCCCCTGTGATCATTACCTAGGTACCTAGGGTGAAGAAAGTTTAATGGATGTTGTGGGAAAAAAACTTGTTTTGTGTTCAAAACTAGTAACAACCTTAAATATTTACTAGAACATCCCATAAAGACAAATGATATATACAGAAGAACTAGGAGATGTGGTTCTTGTGCTTACTGTTCATATATTTTAAATGTCAATTGGGTGGAGATAGGGACATCTAAGAGGAAAGTATATTTGAAGAAAGGCCCGTGTGGTTCTAAACAGCTAGTCTATCTTTCTGTCTGTCAGAACTGTCAGCAGTTTTACGTTGGGAAAACTGAGAGAGCTCTGCACAGATGGATATATGAACATCTTTACGCTATTAGACGTGAGGACGAAAACAATGCTCTTTATAAACATTTCAGGAATAATAACTCCTGTAAAACCTTCCACTTTGATATTTTGGAGAACCTAGGTAATGACCACAGGGGAGGTGATTGGAAAAATAGGTTGGAAAGGGAAGAGTTAAAGTGGCAAATAAGACTGAACTCCACCCATTTTCCAGGTATAAACGAAACATGTAGTATTATGCCTGTTTTAAAATACCATTTATTCAAGTTGTAAAATATTTTTATATTATGCTTTTTAATAATGTTTTTTCATACAATGTTTTTATTAATGCACAATTTTTTGTAAAAGTTTTTAACTAATGGCTTAGTAAAGTTTATATTAAATATATTAGGTAGCATTTTAAATAGTAAAGTATAGATGTTTAAAAGGGTACTTTTAAATGGATGAACTGTGAACAGTAGAAATGTTTCTTTAAATAATGAGAGGGAAGTATTTTCATTGATTGGCAATTATTCAATCTGTTGTAAGATATAATAGCACTACTGGTTTTGTCATTTAAATGTGTCTGATGAAGTCTTGTTACTTTAGACGAAAGCTTGCTCAAATAAATTTACTTTTAAGGCACTTATTAGTGTTCATCTACAGTTTATTTAGAGCTAATTTTAGTTACTTTATACTGCTACACTTGAGCGTTCCTTTGGAACTGTATTTTTTTGTTTAAGTTGGTTGGTAGCAGCTCCTCTGTTTTCTTTTTACATTCTCTGTACTGTTGACTGACTGTGATGGTCAATATGTTTGTGAATACGTCAAAAATATGTATCTGTGGGATAGCTTAGTGGGAAATTGTTTATGTTATGGTATTAAGAGTTCTTGCTTAGATCCTTGCAAAAGCTGTGTATTCTGTTGCTAGGCAGAACACGTGCTATTGCATACAGTGTGATTAGGTCCCTTGGTTTTAACTAGGGTGTGTCATTGGAGGCTAAAGCACTACATCTATGATTATTGATTGGCACCGTTGTTGAATGCAAATCCTGTGTGTACTGTAGTACTAACTGAAGTTCTGGGCCTGTACAGCAAAGTATGGTGTATGTCCACATTGCAAGCTTGCATCCACTGTTTTGTGTGTTCCCTGTATTCATCACAGATTACATTTCTCAAGGTTAAGGTTGTGTAAGTACTGACACACAGTACTGTATAGTACACACTGAAAGCTTATCAGGGTTGTCATACCTTTGTATCCTGTAATTATGTCTGATATGTGTGTGGGTATGTCTGTAACATGTCATTTGACATATGTGTGGTAATACATATAACTGCGTATCTAGCAACATTCATAGTGTACTACAGAAGTATGTGACCTATATTCCCAACTGTGCACATATTTTGGCCACAGGTTTGGCATTAACAAGTAGTATGGTATAATAGTAATACATTTATTGGACCTTACACTGATTGTGATGGAGGATATATTTCTTTACACATCAGCTTGATGTATATCTGCTGTGGCTAGGTGGTGCATCATGTTGCATATAGTGTGCTAGGTACTCTTGTATAGTCTTATATAGTGATTTTATTTTGTTGCTGTGCAGAACATGGTTCATTAGATAAAGAGTGAGCAAGGAACTTTCAAGCAGTTGTGGAGTGAGCAGTGATAAGTGGCAGTTACAGTGTTTCACTCTTGGTTAGCTTATAGGTTGCTATATATGGCAGTTCAGTGATATCTGTACTATATAATGTTAAATGTGCCACATGACTTGCTCAGACATATATTTGTATTTATGTCTTCCAGGGATCATGGCCCACCACAGGAGCCTGAGTTACAGTTGTGCTGAAGATGATATCATTACTAGCAGTATAATTCAGCACTACCGTCTCATGTTTTCACGAACCAGCCAGGACCAGCAGGAGTGTACTGCAATGTGGCAAGATGTTGTCCGCAGGGTCAATGAGATAGGCCTGCATAACCAGACATATGAGCAGGTACGCCACCACTGTAGTGATCTTCCCAGACATGTCTGCCAGCATGCCGCTGATGTGCGTAGACAACAGCTTGCAACAGGGGGTGGTGTTAATATCCACCCCCCCCTCACCAGAATGGAGGTGCTGCTCATGAGCCTGGTGGCACCTGCCCAACAACAACAGCAGCAGACATACACCATGATGGAGGTTGGAGCCACCCAGCAAGCACACATTGAGCATGCAGGTAACATGGCATATCTGTATGTTACTGTTATCTGTATTGGTAGATCATGCATATGTGAGATGTGGAGTGTATCGTTCAAAGATGTGGAGCCTGTTGTTGTGCAATACCGATCATATGGAACATAATATGTAGCCCTGTGAATGTAAACTGTTGTTGTACTGTAAGATTGCAAACACACAGTAGCACTGCCACAGTTGTGACCACTGACAAACTGTCTCATCTCTATGTAGGTACCTCTGGGGTGACATCAAGGCAGTGGACAGATGCTGGTGAGTGTGTTCTACATTTATTATTCTAAATAAAAAGTACATGTCATAGTTAGGATGTAGGCCATGCACACGTAACACACCTACCCACAATGCATGCTGTGCATGTTTGGTGTAAGAGCACACACATCTCACTAATGTGATTAGCTGCCTCAAGCACATGCAATACGCAGACCATCTCAAACAAATGTGGCTAGACTGTAGTGACCATTGGATAGGCACAGCTGATACTCAACATGCACATAACATACACATCTATGTCATATACAGAGCATTTTAACATGCTACACATAAAGGAATCCCAAACCCTCTGTAAAGACACACTCCAGTATCCAAAATCTCATCCACACATTACACATAATATTCTTGAGGGGTAGAGGCCTATCCTGGGGCATTTAAACACTCTACAACACACTGCACATTTATGTCAGGGAATGCTACTTATTGGCCTCCTTACAAACTCACATAACAATTGGTTGCAAAATGGTGAATTTAGCCAATGTAGTACAGTTCTGGCACAGAATGATTAGTGCTGGTTTGTGAAACATTTGTAGCCTTGAGTGACCACCTGATGCTTCATGATGATGGCCTATGGTACTATACCCCATCCAGTTATTGTAACCACAGTACTATACATAGCTGTCATTGCTATACACCATAATGATGCATGTGTGCACACATATGCACCTCTAAAAAGTATGCATACCAATCACAATTTGCACAACTGACACATATATGTCTTGTGATGCTATTGAGTGGCTAGGTCATATAACACAATTTGGGTATGTGTAGTGTTTAAATATGCAGTTGTGTTTTAGCATGCTATGTAATGGTTGAGAGTGGCATGTCCACAATATGATCTACACTCTCCATAAGTAATGTACATTTGGTATGTAAAAGGCACGAGTAATAAATCCACAAACTAAGATGAAACCTCCACGCCAAAGGATCCACAAAAAGAGGTTTTAACGCTTTTATTTGAAACAGAACGTTTTCGCCACTGCACTGCAGAAAGCTTCATCAGAAACAGTAACAATAGGAAATACAGCTGTTTATAGTCAGCACGTATGATGTCATTTCCTCAAGAACAGCATGTCAATCAACATTAAAACAAGGAAGAAAACAATGTTTTTTCTTCTTATAGAATTCTGTTAGATTGATGGTATATGACAAAAATGATCAATTACTATTTATATTAAATTAAAATCACATATAAAATAGGTACTGTAAAAAACCTACCTAATAGTAAGTACAAAATTTACATGTATCTAGATCTTAAAAAACATACAGTTTACTTATCTTTGGTAACTTTTGTATCTTAATAGAGAGGAGATATTGCATGATTCATTAAGACCGGGATAAGAGTAGGCATCAACACTAATTTGCCACTCTAATTCCCTTGTCTCCAAGAATAGTGCCTGGGGTCCACCTCTAGGTCCCATAGAAACATGTTCAATCCCCATGAACTCAAAACTGTGGCCATCATTATTAATTATATGCTTAGATAAAGCATTATCAAGTTTTTTATTTTTTATTGCATATAGATGTTGGTAGATTCGGTCACTGAGTTTACGGTCAGTTTTCCCTATGTAAAACAGGGACAACACACACAAAAAGCAACATATACAACAGATTTTGTGTTGCAGTTAATTCTAGTATGTATGTGATATTTCATATTCCTGATCGTAAAGGAACCACCAACCTTAATATGTTTACATCTATTGCAAAGGCCACAAGGGGCACTACCCACTTGTCTTGTAGTATATAAAGGGCAAGCAGGTCTTTGAAGTAACTCCTTCAAGTTCTTACCCCTTCTATAAACAATCGAAGGAGAAGAACCTAACTTCTGATGGAGGAAAGCACAATTGTGTATAAAGTGCCAGTTCTTTTTTACAATTGCCCATATAGAGCCCACTTCCTTGAAAAAAGTTAATACAAAGCTGGTATTAAAGTCAGGAGTAGGTTGAGTAGCCATATTAATGTTAATTTCCACAATAGGAACATTTACAGTTCCTAGATCATGGAGTTCCTCAGAAATGAACAACCTGTCAACAACCTGTCAAAGGCACGAGTAATAAATCCACAAACTAAGATGAAACCTCCACGCCAAAGGAACCACAAAAAGAGGTTTTAACGCTTTTATTTGAAACAGAACGTTTTCGCCACTGCACTGCAGAAAGCTTCATCAGAAACAGTAACAATAGGAAATACGGCTGTTTATAATCAGCACGTATGATGTCATTTCCTCAAGAACAGCATGTCAATCAACATTAAAACAAGGAAGAAAACAATGTTTTTTCTTCTTATAGAATTCTGTCAGATTAATGATATGTGACAAAAATGATCAATTACTATTTATATTAAATTAAAATCACAAATAAAATAGGTACTGTAAAAAACCTACCTAATAGTAAGTACAAAATTTACATATATCTAAAACTTAAAAACATACAGTTTAACTTATCTTTGGTAACTTTTATATCTTAATAGAGAGGAGATATTGCATGATTCATTAAGACCGGGATAAGAGTAGGCATCAACACTAATTTGCCACTCTAATTCCCTTGTCTCCAAGAATAGTGCCTGGGGTCCACCTCTAGGTCCCATAGAAACATGTTCAATCCCCATGAACTCAAAGCTGTGGCCATCATTATTAATTATATGCTTAGATAAAGCATTATCAAGTTTTTTATTTTTTATTGCATATAGATGTTGGTAGATTCGGTCACTGAGTTTACGGTCAGTTTTCCCTATGTAAAAACAGGGACAACACACACAAAAAGCAACATATACAACAGATTTTGTGTTGCAGTTAATTCTAGTATGTATGTGATATTTCATATTCCTGATCGTAAAGGAACCACCAACCTTAATATGTTTACATCTATTGCAAAGGCCACAAGGGGCACTACCCACTTGTCTTGTAGTATATAAAGGGCAAGCAGGTCTTTGAAGTAACTCCTTCAAGTTCTTACCCTTCTATAAACAATCGAAGGAGAAGAACCTAACTTCTGATGGAGGAAAGCACAATTGTGTATAAAGTGCCAGTTCTTTTTTACAATTGCCCATATAGAGCCCACTTCCTTGAAAAAAGTTAATACAAAGCTGGTATTAAAGTCAGGAGTAGGTTGAGTAGCCATATTAATGTTAATTTCCACAATAGGAACATTTACAGTTCCTAGATCATGGAGTTCCTCAGAAATGAACAACCTGTCAACATTAAAATTCAATAGGGGTTTATAAAAACCCGAAGATCTTTTTGCAACAACCTCATCAATGATTTCATTAATCATAGAAAGCGGGTAATCCCTATTAGAAAAGAGATCTTTTAAGAAACTACATTCAGTTTCAAATGACTCCTGTGTACTACACATCCGCACCGCTCTGACCATTTGACCCTTAACAATAGATCTCTTCTGTTTTGGGGGATGATTACTAGAGTAATGTAGAAAGCTGTTACAGTAAGTATCCTTCCTGTAAATACTAGATAAGTAACAATTGTTACATGTTTTGTGGTTCCTTTGGCGTGGAGGTTTCATCTTAGTTTGTGGATTTATTACTCGTGCCTTTTACTAGTATGTCGTTGAGTGACTCCACCAGCCCAAGGACGCCGAATGTATTCCGGACAGAGAATACACATACAGATGAAGATACTGTCAACATCCAATCCCTTCTACTTGCGTTAAATCAACGCCTTGAGCGTTTGGATCAACGTCTCAATGTTATTGAAGGGAACAGCGTGTCTACACAACGAGGGGGTAATAGCTCCGTTCGAGGTCTTCGGATTCAGTGCTCATGCCCGAATAATACCTGTCCTAATACGGACCATAATGGTGCTTCTTTCAACAATGCCAGTGGCGATATACCTGCCGGTCAACCGATGCAGTCTAACTGCAACTGTGTAACAGCACCAACAGGAATGTCTAATACTCCGACTTGGGTGGCACAAGTTGCTACCCTTGAAAATAGATTTCCGTTTACGGAAACAACAGCTCTTCCGCAAAGGACAGATTCTCAGCGGGTTGCTTTGGCTTCTTCTAACAGGAGCAATGATATAGGAATTGTAGCCATTCCACCTGTTCCATCATCTAATAGTGGTAACGCACGGATTGAAAGACAATTACCGGACGATACCCGGGGCGAGGAAATTGGTGTTTTTACTGGTGTCCCATCTTTTACATCATGGGCTGGTAATACCGACTGCCTTGGCTTTGGTACTTCTACGAGCATTGGTCAATCTGTTCAAACAAATCAAGTAGGTACCCTTTTAGATGATTTACCGGAAAGATTAAAAATTCTTGACAATAACATGTTAAAAATTAAGAAACTTCAACTTGAAGTTTCTTACTTTCGGCAGTGTTTGGATGAAAACACTGTTCCGAAAGGGTTAAGGAGTTCGTTTTCACCGACCACTATGCTTGCCGATCAAAAATTCTTGGATGACTTAACTGTTTTGTTTAATCGCCAAGGGGCAGAACTACTCAAACTTATGATCGATCATTATAATAAACACATTAACACCCTCTTGACTGAGACTGAACAGTTGGATAGTTCTATAAAGATGGACTTAAATTTTGGGCGATATAAATATGATTACCAGCGTATATTTACTAGCATAGATGCGCTGATAGAGAAACTTAAACAAAACAAGTTTAAGAAGTTGATTAGAGACAGAAAGGCATATCAACAAGGATTGGCCTACCCTAAAATCCACAGTAATATGGCTAATTTAAGGAACTCTAATGAGGTCACTACCCAAAGTATGGATAACACTATTCTTAATGATGATGTGGTTGTTTCTGAAAATACTGATCAAAGTAATCCTGCTCCCTGTAACTCTAATGAGGGGTTAAGAAGGAGCAGTAGAATTAGGTCTAATAATAATAATTCTAATAATAATTCGAACAACAGACCCCAACAGGGGCCTTTTTTAGGGGGTCGGAACAAGAAGTTTCAACAACGACGGAAATACAACAACTGAATGGACTTGACTGTCTGACTGAAATCCCCCTTGAAGCTTTGAACAAACCTGTCATTTTATTGAATGTGAAGGGTGATTTTAAGGTGTATAATTTTTCAAGTGCTTGTATAGACCAAGAATTGGTCGAATTACTGTCTAAGGGCATTACTTTTGTTCCAGATCAAAAGCCTTGTTTAGCCAAAATCCTAATGGATTTAAAATGTTATGTGCGTAAATTGAATTTAAGAATCTTGTTTGATAGTAACACTCTAGGTGAATGTCCTATGTTTAAACTACTGAGTACCTTTAACCCCCCTCTCCATCCTAATTTGAACATTTTTGAAAATGTCTGTGAGTTAGACCTCAGACATTTGTTCCAAAAAATGCAAGGACCTGGACATCAAAGTAACATAACTTACCAACAAAGGTGTGCATTAACACAGGTTTCACAATTACCTGTTCGGGTAATGAAACCGGATAAAGGCGGAGGCCTTGTTATTTTTGATGCATGTGATTATAATAGGAGAATGTTAACTGTTTTGGACTCACCAGCATACGAACACTCATCTTTGAATGAGATGACAATGGCACATAAAAAGATTAGTGGCTACTTTAGGGACCTGTTCATTGATGGTCTTATAGACCTTGACACCTTTAATTTCATCAACATTTCCTCTCCCAAGGTACCTGTAATGTTTGGTGTCCCAAAAATACATAAAAACTTAGGGGACCCACCTTTCAGGGCCTTGGTCGATGGTAGATGTTCTATTACTCACCCTTCATCTAGAGTTATCCATGGTATCCTTACAAAATATCTTAAGGATATTCCTGAAATTTGTAAGGATTCTTGGTCCTTTTTGCAATCTATAAACAATATTGTTTATGACCCTGCATATAATTTTCTAACAATCGACGTAGTTGATTTATACACGTCTATCCCCCACTTAGAAGCGGTGGAATGGGTCGAACTTATGTTGTTGCAATTAGGGGCATCCAAGGAAGAAATATCTACTGTAACTCAACTATTGGATATCACGCTCTCTTCGAACTTTTTCCTATTTGATAATCAATACTACCTACAAAAACAGGGCATAGCCATGGGCTCCCCTTGTGGGGGTAGTGTGGCCAATATGGTAGTCGCCTATTGGGAGAAAGAGTATTTTAGAGCTAACCCCAACTTTAAGGAGAAGGTGAAGTTGTATACACGGTTCTTGGATGATGTCTTCATCCTCTTTGAAGGCTCTGAGTATGAAGCCTCTGAGCTCGTACAGTCGATGAATGCATCTTCCACATTTCTGAAATTTACTGCACATTTCTCCCCATTTGAAATTGATTACTTAGATGTTAAATTGAAGAAAGATTTATGTAACAATTGTTACTTATCTTGTATTTACAGGAAGGATACTTACTGTAACAGCTTTCTACATTACTCTAGTAATCATCCCCCAAAACAGAAGAGATCTATTGTTAAGGGTCAAATGGTCAGAGCGGTGCGGATGTGTAGTACACAGGAGTCATTTGAAACTGAATGTAGTTTCTTAAAAGATCTATTTTTTAATAGGGATTACCCGCTTTCTATGATTAATGAAATCATTGATGAGGTTGTTGCAAAAAGATCTTCGGGTTTTTATAAACCCCTATTGAATTTTAATGTTGACAGGTTGTTCATTTCTGAGGAACTCCATGATCTAGGAACTGTAAATGTTCCTATTGTGGAAATTAACATTAATATGGCTACTCAACCTACTCCTGACTTTAATACCAGCTTTGTATTAACTTTTTTCAAGGAAGTGGGCTCTATATGGGCAATTGTAAAAAAGAACTGGCACTTTATACACAATTGTGCTTTCCTCCATCAGAAGTTAGGTTCTTCTCCTTCGATTGTTTATAGAAGGGGTAAGAACTTGAAGGAGTTACTTCAAAGACCTGCTTGCCCTTTATATACTACAAGACAAGTGGGTAGTGCCCCTTGTGGCCTTTGCAATAGATGTAAACATATTAAGGTTGGTGGTTCCTTTACGATCAGGAATATGAAATATCACATACATACTAGAATTAACTGCAACACAAAATCTGTTGTATATGTTGCTTTTTGTGTGTGTTGTCCCTGTTTTTACATAGGGAAAACTGACCGTAAACTCAGTGACCGAATCTACCAACATCTATATGCAATAAAAAATAAAAAACTTGATAATGCTTTATCTAAGCATATAATTAATAATGATGGCCACAGCTTTGAGTTCATGGGGATTGAACATGTTTCTATGGGACCTAGAGGTGGACCCCAGGCACTATTCTTGGAGACAAGGGAATTAGAGTGGCAAATTAGTGTTGATGCCTACTCTTATCCCGGTCTTAATGAATCATGCAATATCTCCTCTCTATTAAGATATAAAAGTTACCAAAGATAAGTTAAACTGTATGTTTTTAAGTTTTAGATATATGTAAATTTTGTACTTACTATTAGGTAGGTTTTTTACAGTACCTATTTTATTTGTGATTTTAATTTAATATAAATAGTAATTGATCATTTTTGTCACATATCATTAATCTGACAGAATTCTATAAGAAGAAAAAACATTGTTTTCTTCCTTGTTTTAATGTTGATTGACATGCTGTTCTTGAGGAAATGACATCATACGTGCTGATTATAAACAGCCGTATTTCCTATTGTTACTGTTTCTGATGAAGCTTTCTGCAGTGCAGTGGCGAAAACGTTCTGTTTCAAATAAAAGCGTTAAAACCTCTTTTTGTGGTTCCTTTGGCGTGGAGGTTTCATCTACATTTGGTATGTGGATGAATGGTATTCCATCAATTATCCATGCACCACTGATGATGTTGTGTGAATACTCATCATGTGTGTGCTAAAAATGTGTCCACAATTATTTGCTAAATACACAGAGGCTGTAATCAGCACTGGATACCTATCAGACACACAGATACACATCCAGCAATGGTATGTACACCTGTGAGTTATGGTGCATAGTATATCACAGGGTTATGAATACCTGCACAGCAATGTTGTGTCCATGAATGCATTGTGTTCCAGGGGGAGGGCCATCACCTAATAACAAAACACATACATCAAAGCCATGTATACTGTTAGTAACAAGGACTGACTACACTTGCACTGCATGCTGTTGAGCAACACATGTCCTGCATGCTGACATGCGTGATATGACTGTTTAGCTTGTGATACTGTACCCCACCATCACCTGCTATTGTGTATGTTCTGTGATTGCTGGTGTTGTGTGTGTCTGCTTTTGGAAGGAGTGTAGTTTTGTGTGTGTGCATGTGTGCATGTGCACATGTGTGTATGTGTGCATGTGTGCATGTGCATGTGTGCATGTGTGCATGTCTGCACGTCTGCATGTGTGCATGTGTGCATGTGTACATGTGTGCATGTGGTCTGAAGTCATGTTCAGGTCTTAAAGTGTGTTTTCCGTTTTCCTCTCACAGGTGGCGAGGTGGGGCTGGTTCAGTACAGCAGGGAACCTGATGTCACTGAGACAGACAGTGATCATGAGGATAGGTGTGTTGAGGCACAGGCAGGTTTGTCAGGGTCTTTTGTTGGGCCACCGATTGACAGTACACAAGGTTCCACCCCATCCATGCACACAGTCATACTGCCTGTACATCCATCATCACTATTGCCCTTAGCTGAGGGGCAGTGTACAGTTGGCACTGGCCAGGACAATGTGGTATCTATGGCACATGTATCAGGACACAACAGCCATAGCCAGATGTCTGGAACAGTACCACATAGGCAGATGCCCAGGGGTTCTCTTCAGAACACTGCTGGTCATCATGCCCCTGGCAGACGTGCCACACCTCTTTCTACCACACGTATGTTCCAGGCTGTCATGGAGGCACAGACATGAATGGAGCTCTACACCAGACAGGGGCTAAGGGTGCAGAGGACTCATTACACCTCTGTAAATTACAGTATCTGTGACCTAGCAGGTGCCATACGTAACTACACTGAGGTCATTGATGTTGGGGTGAGACATTGGATGCCCTCTGCAATGTCATGTCCATGTGTCAGGACAGTGCAGGATGGTCGAGACATTGATGTGGACGTATGCCAGCAACATCACCAGTTGGAGGTCCCCCTGGATGTCCAGCAAGTCACAGCCACTCCCGTAGTGCCAGTACCAGTCCCAGCAATGTTGGGGGGGGCTGTCCATAGACCATCCTTGCAGACCACATGCACGTGGCTCTGGCCAGTCCCAGCAGAGACCTGGATCCAGTGGACATTTGTCAACCTCTTCGGATAGTACCCGATCTGGATTAGTACCTGATACTGTCTGTAGCATTTCTGCCTGGCACAGGTTCCATATCAGTGGCCAGAGACGGTGATCTGTAAAGCCTGCCAGGTACAGTCTGTAGTTGTCTCAGAAATCCCTGTATATGGCAGCCACATGGTGGAATTGTGTGCATGCAGACACCCACACATAAACCAGAAACATAGGGCAAACACATACCCGCACACATGACATCAACATTGGCCCATAACAGTACTCATGGCCCTCACACACACATGTCGATTGTATGGCTCAGTGTAGGCCTCTGGCAAACCAACAACACACCCTGTGCATATGATGAAACCTGTGCCACCTCCTGTTATCTGTAACATTGATGCAGGAACAGGCTAACATGGTGCTGATGCACAGGGTGACTTTAATAAAGTATAGCAATGGTTGGATGTGTAGCATGTTGTCAGCAGTGAAGTGTAATGATATCCTTGAAGGTGTAGCTGAGCAGGCATGATGCATTAAAGCTGTAATTAGCAATGTTGTATTTTTTTCACCAGTGTTTATTCTAATTGTGTTTTGTTTGCCCATGTGCCAATTGGCTAATGTGTGTAGTTGTGTCAGCATATGTTATACAGTGGACAGTAAGTTTGGGGTGTGTGCAACACACATTTGCAGGTGTCCATTTGTGAACATGGTGGAGGTGCACTGTCTGCATGTACATGCATATTGGACACATGGACAGGGTGACATGCCCTGTATTGGCCAGTGTTAACACTCTATAGTTTCTATTGGTGGTCAGTATGCGTTGTACTACACACATTTTGGAACTTGAGTACGCGTGTGTGTATGACATGGGTTGACACTGTGCTGTGGGTGATGCTGTTGTTGCTGTCTGTAATTGGTTTGCATTACTAAGGTTAACACTGTCCCAGTTGCAGAATCCTTTAGTAATGCATACTGTTCACCTACAGGGTTGCATGGACCGTGCTATCACAAACACAAGAAATTCTCACATACAGTAAAAGTGCATTAGTCTCATGGACCCCTGCCATAAACTAAATATATAATAGAAGGTGTGAAGTTGTACCAAAAAAGAGTTACATACCAAGAAGGGAAAACCTCTCTGGTCAGTATCATTGGGAAAATACAAGCCCTCATTAAACATACACGGCAAGCTTCAAAATACAAAGTGGCAAGGATTACAAAGATGACACTAAAGCTTTCTTTAGTGTTGTTTATAATCTACAGGGGGGATATCAGATTGGGTCACAGTTAATGTAAATGGTCACAAAGTACACTTATCTGACTGACATTACCAATTTCTTGTCAGACAGTCTGAATGTGGATTTCACCACCCTGTCGTTACACAAGGGCCACATTTCCAGACCTGAAGAATGTAAAACATGATGATTCACAGACACTCTAGTTAAAACATCTCTTTACCAAAGTCCAAACCACAGTGGCAATGGTAGTGGACAGAGTCCCTGGCTGTGTTATACACAAGCTAACATATGAAGTCACGACTCACCTAAACACTCTGTCCAGATGCAACCTCTATACTGGTTACATACTTGTGGAATGACGCATGGTAATGGTATTCACAGTCCACAAGGGTTGAGCTACAATATCTTCTTCTTCTTCTTCTCCTTTCAGATGCTCCCATTAGGGGTCACCACAGTAGCTCATCTGTTTCCATTTCTTTCTGCCTTCTGCATCTTGCACTGTCACACCATCCACCTGCATGTCCTCTCTCACCACAGCCACAAACCTCATCTTAGGCATTCTTTCTTTCCTGTTACCTGGCAGCTTCATCCTTAGCATCTATTTCACAATATACTCTGCATCCATCCTCAGCACATGTCCAAACCAAGTTAATCCTGCCTATCTGGCTTGGTCTACTAATCTTCAAACCTGGGCTGACCCTATAATATATACTTATTCAAAATCCTGTCCACCCTCGTCACATCCAGTGCAAATGTTAACATAAATTGATTAAGGGTAGAACTACAACATATCTTGGAAACGCTCACCCTATAAGCCAGACAAATGTTATCTGGAAGGCTATGGAGCACAGCATTATGGAACTCATTAACAGAGACATTATGAACCAGCAAACACTGCACCATACCCAGTTAGGTTCTCTAAAGGCCAGATCATGGCTCCTACACCTAGTAGACTTCAAGCCAGTTAACAAGGCTATAGGTGAGGGCAGGGAGGTCCACACAGCCAAGCTATAGATCACCAGCAATTCATACCCATCCCACATTCTGGTATTATGCATAACCTCAACAGACTGACCATAAACGATTGTTAGATGATGGATTGACAACTGACGCACAGATGTAGGACACAGTAACATTTGCAGCCTCCATGTACAATTCTATGCAAGTAACAAGTGATATTTACCTGCACTCAGTCCTGGGACCACTCCTGTTTGACATATAGCTTTCTTAGGTACAAGCAAACACAGTAGGGATATGTCTGCCCACGTTTGATGAAAATGCATTTTGTGGGCTATACTTTATTCTCCAAATGACACACACATCTTCCAAAAGGGTATCATAGAGACAGATACCTGGTGTCAAACTCATGCTGTAAAGCTATAAGCCAAAGAAAGCATAGTTATCCACTTTTAGAAGACAAAGTATCCCCAGAGTACCACATAGGTACTATTCCCCAAAATGTGGAACGGGTACTAATGTATACATAGAGCCATGTATTTTGTCATCTCTCCTTTGATAATCACATTACCAAAGGGTTTTGGAAATCCCTCTGTGGAGCACATAAGCAATAAAGGGTTTGCATGCAGATCCACGGAGGTTGTTGCACACCTATAATGATTAGTCATATTTGCCAGACTTTGCTTGCTTTGGAACAGGATTCAAATATACCTCAAGCATAAACCCTCACTCACACTCTTCAATAGAAACTGTGATGAGTGGATGTGAAACAGAAGACGTAGCCCAGGGATCACTGCAGTGGCTAAGCTTGTCACAAACATACAGAAGTGACCTAAGGTCTGGAAAGCACCAGCACGCTCTGGCAAAGATAACAGATGCTTTCATGGAGAAAGCAGAGTACCCACCTATGAAATAATTGAGGTAAAATGTATGTATATGGCTTTGCCCCACAGCTACCTTACATGTGTAATGCACATACAGTTGTCATTGTGATATGTCATACACTAGAAAAATCAAAACCCACTCCACATTGACCAACGGTGTCACACAGTCTTACAGTCAGCAAGTGTGAGTTTCAAACTCCTTCCTGACTACATTATGATACTATAGGAGTATGTATTTACACAATGCACTATATACATTACTGAAATTTCACCTTTCCACATGTATATTTGTAGGATGGTGACATCATCAGACTTGACAAAGATGAGTATACCACTTTTATGGGGTGTGAGTAGTCTCCCAAAAGGTTGCTCTTCTCCAGGGAAACACACACACTCACAGTTGGCAAGTGCAGGATGCAAACCCCTACCTAACTAGATCATGATACTAGAGCAGTACGCATTTACACAACACGCTATACACATCACTGAGATTGCATTTTTCCACAGGTATATTTGTAGGATGGTGACATCATCAGACTTGACAAAGATGAGTATACCACTTTTAAGGGGTGTGAGTAGTCTCTAAAAAGATTAGTCTCTCCCCAGGGAGAGACAGACACACACACACACACAGTTGGCAAGTGTGGGGTTCTTAATCCAAACTAAGTACGTCTTTACACTTCAGCAAGCAATATGGAGTTACAGGGTGCAATACAGACATTACTCGCTGACAGTTTGCCCAAAGGTTTTTTTCACATTTGCTAACCTCAGCAGGCTATTCATACTAGGTGTATTGTGAGTGTATTGTATACATAGGCCATGACCATATCATATATGGGTTGAGACACCACATGCTGGTACACACAGGGTCAAACCAGTGGCTAAGCTCTGTCAACTCAATACTGGACAATACAGTCAAGAGGAGTAGGGTCGTACAACCACAACACCAACAGCCTTACATAGACCTACAATATAAGTAACAGCAAAACACACACATACATACACATTACCATACTCGGAGAATACAAATACTAATCTGAAGAGAGTGTCGTCCTAAGCAGACAAGCAAGCAATATGCACCACCAAGCACATGCCAGAAAACGCATAACACACCAAAGCAGTGTGCCTCACAACAGGCCCTAAGGCAAAACAACATACCCAACACACTAGTAATAGGTGACTCCATAGTCAGGCACACAGATGTTCCACTTACTCGGCTGGACAAGGGGAAGATTACTGTCAGTTGTCTGTCAGGTGCTATGATCCACCACATAACACAAGCACTTACATCACTCCAGAACAGGTACATATATGACATGTTCTTTGTACATGTCAGTGTGAATGATCTGAGACATACTTCCCAGGACAACATGACAAGAGATATAAAGTAGCTCTATGATCATGTAGCCCAGGCTGGTATGACCCTGACCTTGAGAAGCATCTTACCTTCACCTACATGATACTGCAATATAACAGAAAGATGATTAACTTCAACAATTGGCTGAGCTTCTGGTGTCATTCAAAGGGGATCCAGTCTCGGTCTGCCTTAATGACATGCTAGACAAGCCTCGTTGCTTCGCTAGAGATGGTTTGCACCTGTCACCCCTATGCTTCTGAATACTGGCCAAGGCTCTTGCTGTCCCCATATTACCTTTTTTTAGGCAAGGCTCAAAGGTTCATAGGTTCATAGGTAGGTATTAGGCTGTCGGGCCTGGGGCCTATACAAGCCCAGCCAAAAAGGTACCCTGGCTTTTGCCACCCAAGAAATTTATTTTCCTGTGCCACTCTTGAGCAGAGACACAGAAGTGATCCTCGGGGTGAATTTCCTATTTCCCATCCAATCATCAAGATTTTTCTTGAAAAGTGCTAATGAGGAGCTTTGTTTCATATAGATAGGTAGTTTATTCCAGAGTATGGGAAGTCTCTGGGACAGGAATCTATCCCTCTGGCATGTTCTGTTTATTGTGGTGACAAGGTTTAGGTCCCTAGAGCATGTAGCTTGGAGGGATTTCTTTAAGTGGAGCATGTCTAACAGCTCTGGGTTTGACATAGCTTTGTATGTTAGGCAGAGATCACCTCTGAGTAGGCGAAATGTGACAGAGTAAAGCTGGAGTTTTTTGAGACGGTCTGTGTAGGGCATGTGTTTGAGGATGGTAATCCTCTTTGTGAGATATTTCTGCAACCTTTCCAGTTGTTGTAGATGTATTGTGAGGTACACACCAAACGGGGAGTTGTACTCTGTAATGGATCTAATGAGTGATGAGTAGAGGGGAAAAATGACCTCTTTTTTTCTGCATGAGAAACATTTTGTGATGAGGTGTGCCACATAGAAGGATTTCCTTTCTACTGTGGCGATGTGATTATCAAAGGAGAGACTACTGTCCACCTGTGTCCCAAAGTCTCTTATCACACTTTCGGTGTTAAGTATACTACCACCTATGTTGTAGTTCATGGGTACAGAGTTTTTACCAAAGGGGATGACAATGCACTTTTTGGCATTGAACTTGAGGCCATGGCTTTGACACCAGGCATCTGTCTCAGTGAGGACCTTTTGTAGGATGTCCACATCGTTAGTAGTTTTGATTATGGCTCCCAGTTTTCAGTCATCTGCGAACTTCATTAGCCAAAGACCTTCTGGGTTAGCCTGTACTTCAGAGAAGTAGATATCAAACAGGACAGGACCCAGGACTGAACCCTTTGGTACTCCATTTGTCACTGGTCTGAAGTTGGATTTGGAGTCTGCTTCTTTCACAGTGTGGGTTCTGTCAGTGAGCCAGTTGGCAACCCATCTTGTGACATAGGGATTTATACCTAGTTTAGTGAGTTTATCTATAATTCCAGAGTGAGGGATGGTGTCAAAAGCCTTGGCAAGATCTAGATAGGCTGTGTGAACCACCTTACCCTTGTCTACGGCTTTGCTGACTACTTCAAAGAAGTCTATCAGGTTTAGGAGACATGATCTGCCTTTTACAAACCCGAACTGGTTGGGGTCCAGAGTTTGGAGATTACCAGTGTCGTTGTTTATAAGTTCCATGATGATACATTCCATGGCCTTGCAGACCAGACTCATCAGGCTGATAGGGTGGTAGTTCCTGGGGTCCATGGTGGCTCCCCCCTTGTGTAGTGGGATAACCATCACTGTCCGCCATTCAGCAGGCACAAAGCCTGAGGAGAGGCTATGATTGAAATAGTACTTAGGTGTGGTGCCAGTTCGTTCTGTAGTTTGTGTAGAATGCAGCCTGGGATGTTGTCTGGTCCCATGGATGCTGTGTTCCTGGCTTTGGAGAGTGTGGTTTTTACCTGTACAGCTGTGATTACAGGAACTTTGCATTCTTCCGGTATAGAGATGGGCTCTTTAATGGGTGAGAGGGGGGTAAAGTTAGCACTGAACCTATCTGCCAGAATGTTGGCAATATCAGTTGGGTCTGTATATTTAGTGCCATTGTGCTGTAACTCAGAGCAGATCTGAGTGTTGCCATTGAGATTCTTAACATAGCTATAGAATGCTTTGTGGTTGTCTTTAGAATCAGTGGCGATTTTCTTTTCATAACTAGCTTTGGAGGATTTTATCAGTGATCACAGCTTCTTACTGAGGCTGACCAGGGAGCTCCTCCACTCATGGGATTTTACTCTCTTTTGCAACAGTTTCTTCCTTCTGTTGAACAGTTGTTTATGGCAGGGGACCACCAGATTGGCTTCCTTTTTTTGGAGGATAGTGTCTTGGTTCTGTTTGGGATAGCACGATCCATGCACTCATGTAAGTGCTTATAAAGTGCAATTGTGTAGGATTCAGTAGTCATAACTGTATTGTCCATCTGCATGGGTGTCATGAAGTTCACCACTTCTGTCTTAAGAAGCATGAAGTTGGCTTTGGAGAAAAATTTTAACATGGTTGCCTTAATGGGGGATGGGGGCAGAATGTTGATATGTAGGGTAATTAGCTTATGGTCGGATCGGACCAATGAGGCATTGACTTCAGGTGTGAAACATTGGTCACTCAGGACAAACAAAACCCCATAACCAACACAAATAACCACAAAGCGAGCTAAATGCTACTCATTGCCAGAAGTCTCAGCCTCCAAATGCACACACTCAAGGCAATTCTCATTATGAAGAATATTGATATCTGTGCAGTAACAGAAACCTAGTTCAAGGCTTCAGAGAGCACACCAGCACTACCAGGATACTACTCATTCCATACCTTTCAGCATCAGAACCTGGATCATAGCACATAGGGTGGGGATGTATCCGTATTTATCAAGGATACCTACACCTCTCTCTACATCCTCTCTACAGGATATGTACCCATAGAATGTTACACAGCAAGGTTCTTCCCATTAAACAAGGGTGGGTCCACAAAAGACCCTTGGCATTCCCGCTCTATGAGCCTGACAAGTCTGATCTGCAAGGCAATGGAGCCAATCATAATGAAAGTCAACAATAAAGACATTGGGAACCTTCACACAGTTGAGCACACCCAGTTTGGCTTTGTCGAATGCAGATCATGCCTCCTGAACTGGGTGGATTTCTTTGAGACAGTTACCCAGGCTACAGATGATTGAAAGGAGCTCCACACAGCCTACCTATATTGCGCTAAGACCTTTGACACCATTCCCCAGTCAGGTATCATAGATGAACTCACCAACCTGGGCATAAATCCATACATCACAAGATGGATTGCAAACTGGCTCACATATAGATCCTACAAATTAAGAGTTGCTGGCTACATGTCAGACACTAAACCGGTAACAACTGGTGTCCCCCAGGGTTCAGTCCTGGGGCCCCTCCTCTTTGGTATAGACTACTCAAAAGCACCTGCCAACACAGGAGGGTTGTGGTTAACTAAGTTTGCTGGGAACTGTAAAGTGTTTGCCATAATAGATTCCCTGGATGACACAAATATTCTCCAGAAGGAACTCTATGAGACAGATGTGTGGTGTCAGAATCATGGCCTCAAGCTCAGTGTGAAAGAATGCATAGTAATCCCCTTTTGGGAAAACAAAGTACCCACAAACTACAACATAGGTGTTACCCCCTAACAACTGACAAGGTAATAAGGGCTCTGGGGACACAAGTAGATAGTTATCTTTCCTTTGACAACCATGTTGCCAAAGTGATTAGGAAATCCTATGTGGCCCACCTAATCAACAAAGGGTTTGCATCAGGATCAAAAGAGGTAGTGGTGGCCCTCTACTCTTAAGTCATCAGACCCATCATTGAGTACAATGCACCATTTTGGATGTACTCGACTAAGCATATCCAGCAGCTGGAGAGACCACAGAGGTACCTCACCAAGAGGATTACTGGCCTCAAACAATTGTGTTATGCAACACAACTGGTAAAACTAAATCTGTTCTCTGTTGCGTACCGCCTACTCAGAGGCACACTCTGCCTAACATACAGAGCCATGTCCAACACATAACTGTTGAACATGCTCCATCTAAGGATAACAAAATTGAGTCAAACTATACACTCCAGGGATATGAACCTCATCACAACAATGAATACAACATGCTGATGGGATAGAGTACCATCCCATAGACTTTCCTTACTGTGGAACAGAGTCCCAATGTACATCAGACACAGCCCCTCGCTGACACTCCTCAATAGGAACTTTGATGAGTGGATGGGAAACAGACAATTCATGCCAGGCATCACATCAGCAGCCCCACTAGAAAGGGGCTTAGTGTACTAACTATTATAACTAGGGCTTAGGAGACTAACCAATGGTGTGGTGAAAGATGCACAACTTGCCTAGGCTAATATATGCCTTCATGAAGATAGTCTACTACATACCTATGAAACTATGTGACAGGTACATGTCTACAGATAGTAGATGTGTACTTCATTGTACAGTCATGTTGTACAGCAGGCACATGCACCACATACACTGTAATGCTTACAGATACTGGTGGCTATTATGTACAGTGAGTGAGATGTGCACCTCATGTCTTTTGTGCTATTGGAATGTGTGCTGGGTGGGACAGTCCTGGATGGCTCCCTGTCATGGTCACCCTCTTACACGCATCTCTGCCCATCCATCTTTGGCTTATTATACTGTGTTCCCCCTACATATATAGGTACATAAGTAAGTAATAGGCTATCTGCCTGAAGGCATATATTAGTATGGCCAGAGTGCGCAGCTATCACCACACATGGGGTTAGTTCCCTGTGCCTCTGTGTAGTAGAGCTGATGAAGTGATCCATGGTGTGACAGTTCAGTTTCACATACATTCATCAAGGCTCCTCTGGAAGAGTGTCAGTAAGGGACTCAGCTTAATGTAGGTTGGGAGCCTGTTCCAAAGCAAGGGAAGTCTGTGAGTTAGTAATGTATCCCTCCAACATGTTCAGTTTATTGTTGTGATGATTATATCCCTAGAGCATATGGCACAGTGAAACCAGATAAACAAGAAATCAGGACTAGCTACCCCCGGCACCACGAAAACAAACTTTATTAAATTAGCGCTTTCAGAAAGTTCAATGACTTTCCTTCCTCAGACAACATCACATACTTGCAAGCTCAAATATAAAGCAAGTCTTATTAATTAAATTAAGCAATCATACAATTAAAAACAACTTAATTGTTCCTTAAAGGTACATCAGTTAAAAGTCGTAGAGTTAAAACTAGTAAGCTAGCTAAAAATCGGAACATTGTGAAATAAGCACATATTATTAACACAATAATTAAACAAAAATGTGCTACAGAAACCAACACTTTCAATCCATACTATAAATCACCCTAAAAAAGTATATATACATATATAAATGTGTACATATACAAAATGTAAAAGTAAATATAACTACTAAACATCTATATTTGGATATGTGTAGTTATGCAGCTGGATTCCAGGGAGCCAAAAACATCAGCTACAAAAAAGTTATTATTAAAAAATAATTTAAAAAATATTTTTAAAAATGTTTTTAAAAATGTTTTTTAAAAAATGGACAAGACGTTAAAAGAAATATAAAACAAGCCACTAAACAAACATTAAGTCTACCTCTTCAAGGCCAATTTCTTAAGGCAACATTTAATGGACACAGTCTAATTGAGACCAGGTGTCAAATAAGATGCAGTCATAACCTGCCATCTTAATTCCTCAATTTCAAGATTAATCTGCCAAGGCACAGTGAGCTTGGGTTTACTTCAGATAGAGCATGTACATCAGTTCTGCATTGTACATGGACCTGTCTGTTGGGCAGAGATCGCCTGAGTAGATGGTATGCAACAGAGTACAGATTGAGTTACTTCAGTCTTGTTGCATGGGGCAACTGTTTGAGGCCAGTAATCCTCTTGTTGAGGTAATTCAGTGGTCTTTCCAGCTGCTGAAGGTGCCTTGTCAGATTCAGCACAAGTGTGTCATGGTACTCTGTGATGGGTCTGATGACTGATGAGTAGAGGGAACCTCCTTTGACCTACATGCAAAGACTTTGGCAATTTGTGGGAACACATAGCATGATTTTCTAACCACTTTGTGAATGTGTTTCTGAAAGTAGAGATGACTATCCACATGTGTCCATAGATCCCTTATTATTACCTCCATATTTAGGGTGTTGGCACCTATGTGGTATTTGTATGACTGTAGCTCGAGGCCATAATTTTAACACCACATCTGTCTGACTGAGACCCTTTTTAAGGATGTCTCTGTTGTCCCAAACATTGATTATGACAACCTTTTTGCAGTCATCCACAAACTTTGCTAACCATAGCCCTCATGTGTTTGACTGTATTTCTGAAAAGTATACACCAGACAGGAGGGGTCCCGGGACTGAGCCATGGTGGACAGCAGTTGTTACCAGCTTACAGTCTAACAGGGAGACCATGATTCCTACCTTGTGGGATCTATCTGTGCCCCAGTTGGCAATCCATCAGATGACATACGTGTTTATGCACAGGTTGTTGATTTTGTGGATATGACATGTGTGTGGGATGTTGGAAAAGGGCTTTTCAAGGCCTATGTAGGCCATGTGGAGCTCATTTCATTGATGTATGTCCTGGGTAACTGCCTTGAAAACTGTCTAGCAGGTTTAGGGACCATGATCTGCCCCTGACCAAACCAAAATGGGTAGGGTTGGGTGTTTGTAGGCTCCCAATAGCTCTGTTTATGAGTTCCATAATGATGGACTCCATGGCCTTGCAGATCAGGCTTATTAGGCTTATAAGACAATAGTTCCCATGGTTTGTTGTGCACCAACACTTGTGGAGTGTGCCAAACATTGCTGTAACCCATTCAACAGTTTCATATCCTGTACAGAGGGTGAGTCCAACAGACTTTTCAGGTGCAGGGTCTGTTTGTTTTGGAGTTCACATATGACACAGCCAGAGACACCATGTCATCTCATAGACACCATGTTTTTAGGTTTGGATAGAGCTGTTTAACCACTGTATATGTGATTTATGGCTTTTCACATTCTCCAGGTATGGTAATGGGCCCTTTCTTCAGTGAGAAGGGGGTAAATATGTATGAATCTGTCTGACAAGATGTTGGCAATGTCAATCATGTACATGTATTAATTTACATTTTGCACTGACTTAGAACATATATGAGTTTACATTGATATTTATGACATAGCTAAAGAAAGCTTCATGGTTCTCTATGGACTCTTTGGCAATATTTTTGCCAGAACATGGCTTGGATAATGTTAGGAGTGCTCATTGTTTCTTGATGATACTGATCGGAGATTTATTGATCTTCTTTGGATTTTCACTTTCTTTGAACAACTTAAGTACTTGTATTACATAGTTTGATTATGACAGGGGTCCAATAGATTATATGGGTCTATTTTCATATCACTGTGTGCACAAGGCAGGATTGGTGAATAGTGACATGTGTCTGGAGTAAGAATTGCAACTTCCAGATATGTGATGCCCACTGCTGTACTCAGACATGGCCTGTGTGAGCATGCTCAGTATGAACTTTCAGTATGTTGTTGACTGACATTTGCTAAATTTGTTTAAGTGTGTGAGCATGCCCACTATGGGCATATATATATATATATATATATATATATATATATATATATATATATATATATATATATATATATATATATATATATATATATATATATATATATATATATATATATATATACTATATATGTGTGTGAAAATTCAAGTTGTTTTTTACTTCAGGACTAGCCTTTGTGTTGTACATCAACAGGAAGCATGTTGTGCCTGCAGGGATTCCATGAGTCAATTTGCATGGACTTATCAACATTTCTACATACAGGGGGGACAGCTATTATTTGTACATTTCTACCCAGGGGGCACACCTGATTATTACTGTGGGTGTACATAGGGTGGGGGTACACCTGACACTTGTTAGGCCTGCACTGCTATGTCAGGTACTCCATTTCAGTCTGTAATGTTGCCTATCATACTGGATTGAGGCATACCACTGTACTACAGATCTTAGCTTCCAATTACACGCATATTAGTTTGCGACTTCATAGCCTAACCAACTCACATCACACTGCTTGGCCTGCTGTTATCTGTCTGTATAGGCATGGGGGAGGTTACTCATATGCCTCTTCAGAGGGCATGATACAGCATTTGTTTGTGTTTGCGTTTGTCTACAATTGTCCTGCTGGCTGTGACTGTTAGGTATGTGACCCCCCCCAACTGGTACATGTGAGTGACTTAAGTTGTGTCTAAATTTGTTTAAGTGAAATGCTATCATGGCTTAGTGGTTCAGTACTGTGACTATAGTGCACAGTATCCTGAGTTTGAGCCCTTTCACTGCTTTTTATTTTCCTGCTGGGCAGACCAGACTGCTTAAGGAACAGTAAAGCAGGTGTGAGCACGTTTACCCAACTTTGCCCGACGTTGCGCTGGTTAGCGTGGTGCACAGTTTTGCCCAACTGTATTTAAATATGCTCAGTGCTGGTAAAATGTGCTTAGCAGTGCTTTATATTGCTTAAAATAGGGCACTCATGCCTCAAGTGGTGCTGCAGGGCTGCCTATGTGGGATGCACATAGTACACTCCCTATACATGTTTGAAAACAGGTAGTGTCAAGTTAGGAATCTGTTTTACGGCATGTGTGAGTCAGAGAGAGGGTTAGGTTCATAGGTTCATAGGTTGGTACTAGGCTATCAGCCCTAGGGCCTATACAAGCCTAGCCATAACAATTCCCTGGCAATTTCTTCCCACATTATTTACTTTCCTGGTAAATTCCTGGTGTCATTTCCAGGGTTCCTACTGAGTCAGTGTATGTGCTATGTGTTGCCTCTTTGCCAAGGCCAAGGCATACTGGGCATGCCTCCTTCTGCCTACTGGGGCAGGCTCAGGTTGTTCCTCCTCCAAGTCACACTGTGCCTGTGCAGGCCTTGTCAATGGTGGGAGGCTGTTTGGCCCTGCCCCATGCTGTTCCTGCTGCAGCTGTTTCCACAGGATCATATTGTGTAGCATGGCACATACTATAACAATTTGGGTACATGTAGTTGGTGAGTACTGCAAGGCTCCACCAGATGTGTCCAGGCACCGGAACCATGAATTGAGCATCCGAAACCCACGCTCAATTATGTTTCTTGTTTGTGCATGTGCCTCATTATGGAGTTCTTGTTCAGGTGTGTGTGCATTTCTGATGGGTGTCATCAGCCACGGCTCCAGTTCATATCCAGCATCCCCCACTAGGTGACCCTCAGGGATGTCCCCATTGGCAAATCTCTGGTACAGCTGGGTCAAATGCCAAATGTGGGAATTGTGATAGCTTCCCGGGCATCCAGCACACACATTCATTATTATGCCCTGGGCATCACACATAAACTGGCTGTTGATGGAGGGGAAGCCCTTGCGGTTGATGTAGCCCTATCCCACTCACCGGGTGGTGCTTTGATGCATATGTGCGTGCAGTCTATTGCACCCACTACCTCAGGGTATTCTGCTATTTGGTGGAAAAGACGCATATTGCTGGCCAATGCCTCACGGGAATTGGGGAAATATATGTGGTCACCGACATGTGCTGACATGGCATCCAGGAACTGGTGGAGTACCCTGGATGCTGATGCATGTGAAATCCCCATCATATCACCATTTGGTCTTTGGAAAGTACCTGTAGCTAGCATTCTTAGGCCTACACATACCTTGGTATCCACTGGGATGGGTTCCCCTCTGTTGGTTCTGTGTGTGAGGCGTGGCTGGCAAAGCTCAACAATTTGCTGTAGGAGGTCTCTGTCCACCCTATAGCGCTCCACTATCTCGAGCTCATGTAGCTCCTGGTAGGTTACCCTGGGTCTGTACACTCTTCTCCTTCTCCTCACTGTGAATTGCTCAGCAGCATTCGCAACATCACCACCCTTAGCACCTTGCACATGTTGGTTTATGATAGCAAGAGCACCCCCTAACATTTTGTCTGACTTAAGCTTTTTAAGCTTTCCCTCTTTGTATACTGCAGTGTTGCAGAGTTCTTGAGAAAAAAACAGCGGGGGGTGGTGTTTGCAGAGTTTAAAGAGCTGGGATAGTCTGCTGCCTGTGTAATTGGCTGATTCTGATATATTTCACCTGGCAGCTCTGCTAGTTCTCCTTGGTTAACTTCTTACTACTTCTTTTCCTTCTTTTTGCCTTTCTGTTTTCGCCCGGGGCAGCGCTGTGCAAATGGGAGCAAACACGTGCACACACGTGCACACGCTGTGTGCATGTTTGCAAGGAGTTTCCCATCTGTTAACAGTGTGCATCTTTGGTTTGAGGTTTTCAAATAGGACAATTGTAGGCATGCCTCTTGCAATCCTGATCATCTTAAAGCAAACACCAGCCACTGTGCTCCAATTAGCTACAGCCTGTCTGACACACCCCCTCATGATGTCACCTATATTCTACTCTACTACTCACCTACTCCTACTCTTACACTCTTGAGACATGCCTCACATGCTGGGAAAAATTGGGATTCACTATCCTTATCCTCATTTGCATAGGACTGCCTACTAATGCATGGGTACATCTCTCACAATGAACTTCCCTCCCTTAGCAACCACTACTCAGTGGCCATGTTGTCTTCAGCCTGCCATTCACCTGCAAGGCAGAATAAGCTTTCTAGTGAAAATGCCTATTTTTGGCTTTTTTAAATTATTTTCTTGTTTTTATAAGCGACGCATGTTTGCGCGGTGCTGTGCTATGCTTAAACATCGATTGGCAAAAAAAAAAAGTTACATTTTTATATTTTTAAATATTGCAAAATGTCAATGGCCTTATATTTGGCAATTGGCATGCTTACACAACTGTATGCATCCTTTATTTGGAGCTGTCATAGCTCCATTTAGCTATTTGCAGAAATGTACTCTTTTTACCAATGGAGTACATTTCTGCAGCTAACACTAATCTTCCACGGACAGGTTAGTGTTTCCTGGATTGCAAATTTACCTCATTTGCATGTCTTTCACCAGCAAATGAGGTCATTTGCATACCATGACGCTGTCTGTGCAAGAGTAGCTTTAGCAGCTCGTGCATGCCCCTGCCGGCTGTGCCTGGATCGCAAGGCAGACATATTGCCGGCATGAGCTCCTACACTCCTGCACTCTGTGCAAGCTTTTGTAAATCCGGGGGATAGTCAACACACAGCTCTCTAGAGTGTGCTGTATGATAGACAGGGGTTAGAATCTGGTAACATCTGTCTGTCAGATAACTGAATCAGACTTGAAAGAATTTATGGCACAGTCAGAGGGCCACATTTTTAAGGCATCAACCAGCAAGGTAGTGGAGCCATACTCATTACAATAGGAAAGTAGTGTAAGCCCTTCAAATGTATTTCTCATCACACACACACACACACACACACACACACACACACACACACACACACACACACACACACACACACACATGCAGTATGCCTATTTCTGTGGTGTGAAAGGTTGATATACAGCTTTCTGATCTCTGTTCTGGCATATGTTTCAGTCTGGCAAGATACAAATCTTGAGTATGTCATTGATTGTTCACAGGCATTACTTAATTTCCAAATAATAATGTTCTGTATTGCATTTCTTCATCCAGACATTACTGTAATTCTTTTCTTCATACTGTAGAGCTTTATAAGACATGAGGACTTACATATCTATGCAGATAAAGTATGGTTCACTTCTGGGACAGTGTGCGCACAAAATCATCATAAAGTGTGACTGAGCCTGTGTTAAGTGATATGGCCAGAAATAATAAGTGGTATAGTAACATTAGAGGTGGACCTGGAAATAAAGAAAATATAACATTAGAACTGGACCTGGAAATAAAGAAAATATAACATTAGAGCTGGACCTGGAAATAAAGAAAATATAACATTAGAGATGGACCTGGAAATAAAGAAAATATAACATTAGAGATGGACCTGGAAATAAAGAAAATATAACATTAGAGCTGGACCTGGAAATAAAGAAAATACAATTATGTATTTTGATACAGAGTATACTATTTTTGCTGATACTATTTCTAATATTGTGAAATATTATTGGGACTTTTTATTTAAAGATAAGAGTTTAGTTGGGTTGCTCCCTGACAAATTATGTTTTTCTTATAAGAGGGGCCATAATGTGAAAGACATGCTGGTTCATGGTTATTATACCACACCAGTTCTATATAGGAACATGGGAGCAGGAGAAGTTGGTACTTTTCCTTCTAAGCATTTGTCTGGCTGTACACATTTAATTAAAATTTTTAACAGAATTAATAATGTGATTTATACACCTAAGTAATTGTATAGGAATTGTATAGTTGTAGTACAGAAGGGGTAGTATATGCCCTGAAGTGCCCATGTGATCTTTTTTTTAACATAGGAGAAACAAAAAGAACATTTAGATATAGGCTTTTAGAACATCTGGGGGGCATAATACATCAAAGGGTGGAAAATTCAGTTGCCATGCACTTTTCTTTGTGCCATAACGGGAATGAAAAACTTCTTCAGGGTACCATATTAGGAAAGATAAAAGCTTCAAGAGATAGTCACTTAAAACAGAAGCTACTTTTTAAAGAGAGTTTATTTATTTTGAAATATGATACTCTGACCCCTAATGGCCTAAATTTAGAATGCAATTGGAAAGGGTTTCTATAAAGTATAATGTCCTTGAACTCAATTCCTTTATTTTACTTGATTGTTTTTTTTATTTGATTGTTTAATTGAATCATTTTTATTGGTGGATATTTTAATGCAGTGATGTATTTATTTGTTCCCTGGTGCTGTGCTTTTTGATTCTTGAAAGACCTTTTTGGCCGAGGCCCTGGAGCTTGTATTGGTCTTTGTACATTTTACATTAAAATTTGGGCTGTGTATCCCTTCCCTTTGCTGATTGTGCTGCAGCTGCTTCCGTAGGCTCATATTGTGTAGCATGGCACAGACTTTGAACATATGTGCACATGTGACTGCAGAGTACTGCAGTGGTCCACCAGATATATTGAAGCACTAGAACCGTGACTTCAGCAACCTAAACACATGCTCTATGATGTTCCTAGTTTGTGTGTGTGCCTTATTATGGCATTCTTTGGTGGGTGGGTGTACATTTCTGATGGGTGTCATCATCCACAGTTCCAGTGCATAGCCAGAATCCCCCAGTAAATGTCCGTGTGGGCTGTCCACCTAGCAAACATTTGGTACAGCTGTGATGTGTACCAGATATGGGAGTCATGATAGCTGCCAGGGCTGCCAGTACACACAGTCATGATACTTCCCTGGGTATTGCACATGACCTAGTAGTTGATGGAGTGGTACCCCTTGCAGTTGACATATATTAAACCCTCTTCACTGAGTGGTGCCTTGATGTGTACATGGGTGCAATCTACTGCACCCAGTACCTCAGTGTAGTGTGCTACATGGTAAAAGTGTTGCATGTTGCTGGCCTTTGCCTCATGGGTGAGGGGAAAATAAATGTGCTCACTGGCATGTGGTAGCATGGCATCCAGGAACTGGTGGAGTACCATGGATGCTGATGCTTGTGACACCCTCATCATACCCCTAGTTGGACCTTGGAAGGTACCTCTGGCTATTATCCTAAAGGCCACACATACCTTTGTTTCCACTGGGATTGGTTCCCCCTCTGTTGGCTTTGCATCTGAGTTGAGGGCAGCAGAGCTCAGTGAGTTCTTGTAGTACACCCATGCCCACCTTGTAGCGCTCTACAATCTCCAGCTCATGTAGCTCCTGGAAGGTTACCCTAGGCCTGAACACTCTTTTCCTTCTCTGCCTAGGCCTATTGTCAGCAGCAGCATTGCCTTCAGCCTCCAGCACATAGAGATGCACCACACCTGCAACAGCCCCTAGCATTCTTTTAGTTAAAATTCCCAAGTCTGTACTCCAGGGGTGCAGAATATGGGGAAAATCAGATTATAGGGTGTATGCATACTTTATTGTGCTATACTGCAGGTGCTGTTTGCATGATTGGCCACCTATGATGTATTGCACTTGCCTAGTATATCATTAACTTCATTTAATGACCCTAGTTTAAGTTAAACAAGGATCAACAGTAATTAATCCATCATTAGCCTTTTAGATACTCTCAGCACAGTGGTGCACTGGGAAAACACGTGGACACATGAGTCCCATAGGTAAACAATGCTTAGCAGTCAGTGGACACACCCCCCACAGACTTGCATGCTCAGCATGGTGCTGTGTCAGACAAATAGGCGCAGCTAATAAAACCAAAAAAAAAAAAATGTGGAAAAAACAGCACAGTGGCAGGAAAGAGAAACAGCTTTATTCGTGACTAAGCGTTTTCACCTTCAAATCCTAGGCATAATCAGAGTCACTAAACATACACATCACTTCCTTTTTATAGTAAAATACACATCACATCATCAAAGTCACTCAACATATACATCACTTCCTATTTACATTAAAATACATGACTTCAGGCATATAAAAGCTCAATCATTGCAATTCTGATTTAAAATCATGTGCAGTATAATTGTATTTAATATAAAACATGCCTAAACATGTTAAAAATACTAAAATGATTTGTAAACCACACGTTTAACATAATTAAAGAATGCACACTGGCTGAATTAAATATTAAAATACTTCCATTTGAGAAGGGGTACAATCGAAATATTGTCATTAATACCCTGAGAATTTTTAACATTTAGTGTCAATTGCCATTTTGTTTCTCTTAGTTCTAAAATCACTTTAGTATTACCACCTCTTCCCCTTTTCTTCACTATGTCAATAATGAAAAAAAGAAATGTCTTAAAATTCTGACATATGACAGAATGTCTATAAAGGGCACTACTTGTCTTTTTATTTTTAATGTCCCTCACATGCTCAGCAGTTCTATCTTTCAATCTCCGTATGGTTTTACCAACATAGAATGCTGAGCATGTGGAACATGTTGCTAAATATACACTTGTAATATTACATGTTCCCCTACCAGGACATGACAAAGTGCGTGGATAGCCATCCATAACTACATAAGGGCCATCGTTGATATACTTGCAATAATTGCAAGAACCGCACTTGTACATCCTAGAGACATGCCCCCTGTCCTGATCTCTTGCAAATCAAGAAGATCCTTGAAATTACTTCCTCTACTGTATACCACCTTTGGTGCTACATGTAACCTCTGTTTAAGATCATCATCAAAGAAATTTTTCCAAGTAGTGTTTAAAATACTGACAAGCCTGGGGCAATCCTGATTATACTTTAATACCATAACATTATTGCCCATCACATTTTTCTTACCGGGGTAAGCCACGTTAGATTCTCATGATAAAAATCAGTTGATAGAGTGTAGACCTCTTTCTCCAGTTCTCTCTCTTGGTATTGAGCAAAAATCTGAGTGGGTAACCTCTTGTGATAAACATCCCTATGAGTGTCTACAATACAAATAGGCGCAGCTGTTCTCTAATCAGCTCAGAAGTTAGCGGACACACCCTCTCCTGACACCAACATGGATTTCTGCCTACATGGAAGGGATCTACAAACACAATAACCCCAGTATGCTATTCTACCTCATTTGCATAGGGTTCCATGCTCACACCATGGATACTACATGCTTCCAAGCCATGTCACATTAGCAAAAAAAAAACAATGCACTATTGCAAATACTGCACACAGGGTCCTGTAATACATTTCTGTCTCATTATATTCATTTTGAGTTTTTCCACATTTTTTTATTTATTTTTGTTTTTATATGGTAGTCCAATGAACACAGATGGTGTTATAAGAGATCTGGGAACACATTGCCAGCAACCTGTCTTTTGATCACCACATTGCCACTGTGGTCAGAAAGTCCTTCTATGTGACACATCTCATTACTAAGAATTTTCCATCCAGGAAGAAAGAGGTCATCATCTCTTTCTACTCTTCCCTCATTAGGTCAATCATTGAGTGCAATGCCCCATTTGGCATGTACCTCACTAGACACCTGCAACAACTGGAGAGGCTGCAAAAGTACCTCACAAAGAAGATCCTAGGCATTAAACACTTGTCCTGTATGGACAGACTCAAAAAACTCCAACTATTCTCTGCCTCATATCACCTACTTAGAGGTGATCTCTGCTTGCCTTACAAAGCCATGTCTGACCCAACTCTGTTAAAAATGCTACATATAAAGAAATCTCAATCCCTCCACAGCACACATACCAGAGACCTCAACCTTCTTACCACAATTAACAGAACATGCTGGAGGGACAGATTCATAACCCAGAGAATGCCCATGCTATGGAACAAATTTCCCATACATGTCAAGCAGAGCACCTTGCCGACCCTCTTCAAGAGAAATCTTGAAGAGTGGATGGTGTGACAGATCCACACAGTCTACCTGATTTTTGTTATGCCTCGAGCCACATACCACTGTGTATGTTTGATTATCTACCTCACTATATGCTGCTAATATTGTAACAATACAATATGCTTAAGAGCAGGCCTTGCTCACTGATTACTGGTATAACTGAACTTTTGTTGACCTGTATCAGCTTAAAAGATGTTTACCAGAATATGGGGGATTCCAATGAAGAACTATATTACAAGTTTGTGAGCTAACTGTTCTTTAGAAAAGGGAAGTAAGGCATAAGACCAGACATTACAAGACTTGTTTACAACTTAGGAAATGATCTGTAATTTTCTAAAATATTCCATCAACTCATAATAAGTTTGTGATCTATATGTCATTAGTTGAACCTATTGACCTTATGGTTTGTTCAAGACTATAAAAAGCTCAAAGGCTAAAATGGAAATCATCATCATCCGGATTTAATCACAGCATCAGCCTGAACTGAGCATAGAGCCATTTTGCCAGTATTGGCCTTGCCTTGACTGAACAAATAGCTGCACTGAATAGGATTGAAGTCTCCCTATCAGTGGCAAAGATAATTTTGTTTATGCATATGCTTGTAAGTACATAATTTATTAGTTTTTTTCTGTTTATTTAGTAAGTTTTTGTTTAATAAATTGTTAAGTTTGAGCCTTGGTGTCTTGTGTAGGGAAACTAAAAGAAAAGGTCCTAGAGTTAGAAGAGCAATATAAAGAACACACACATACACACAGATTGGATAGAGATGACATGGAGAAGGCTGATATGACACTTGCTAAAGTAGGATATGAAGTTGAACACTGGAAATCTAATTCAGTGACTCTAGCTACTCGAATAATTCAATAGCATAGACAATGAAATGGGAGAAAACTACTCCATCCGCCCTCACGGCCCTGGGTTTGTGTTTTGCTATGTAAGGCAGAGTTTGACCCCAAGAAGTGGGAAGGTGATCTCCCCTCAACTGATGAGGGTGATAGTGATTTTGAAATAGTAAATTCCCCATCAGTGGAGGCACGTCCAGTTATTGAGAGAAAGGGACAGTACACTGGAGCGGGCAGTGCCACAACAATGGGTTGAGTTGCGAAGTTATACCCAAGCTGAATTATTAAATGTACTCCAAATCTATAAGCAAAAGCCAGGAGAAACTGTTTTAGCATGGTTTCTTTGGGTTTGGGACACAGGGGGAGAAGCAGTGTCTCTAAATGCTGAAGAGATGCACCAATGTGTATGCTTGGTGTTCCACCCACGTTTAAACCAAATAGTAAACAATGTGAACCATGATGATCCCCAGGTAAATACACTGGTGGTGTGGTTAGCCTCTGCTTTCCGAGCTACTTGGCCTGATGCTACAGCAGTAGCTGATGAACATAAGCCTTGGAAAACTATAGCAGAGGCAATACAGCAGTTAAGAGAAATGGCTATGTTGGCTGCCATTTATTCATTAGAATCAAGGAAGGAGGCATTAGTGCTTCTGAAAGGACCATATTCACAAATAATGACTAGCAATATGAGAAGTAAACTGATCAGAAATGCACCACAGTGGTGGAAAGGGCAGCTGATGGTTGCCCTGGCAGGCTGTGTAGGTCAGCAAATATGGGATGTAATAGTCACTCTAAATCAAATAGTGGAAGAAAAAGAAAAGAGAAGAGCTAGAAAAGCAAATGCAGAGAAACCAAAAGATAAATCTGGTGAAAAGTTCACAAGAAAGCAAATGTTTCTGGATCTATTAAGGTTGGGGATAGAAGTTGCAGAAATAGATGGGATAGCTACCAAGGAATTATATAAAAAATGGAAACAAAAACAAAAAGAGAAAGGCTCAAGCTCTACAGTCAAAAAGCAAACCCATACAAAAAGTCCAACCAGAAGTACCACTGAAGGGAAGGTAGGGTGGATTCAATTACATCCTGACATCCCTACAGATGAGGAACTAGTACAGTGGCAAAAGGGAGAATTCAGTGATGAGAGAGAGATTGGGGAGAAAAGGAATGGAAAACCTCGGTTGAAAAAACAGAGACAAATTGACTAGTAGGCAGGTTCCCAGTAGCTAGAGGTAAGCTAAGAGCAATTACACCTGGTGACCAATGCCCTTACATACCTCTTACCATTTTTTTGGAGGGGAGGGCCACAACATGCAATGGCTCTGGTAGACACAGGAGCAAAAATAACCATTTTTGCAGGCAACCCCCATAAATTTTGTGGGCAATATGTAGAGATTGATGGTTATGTGGGGAGAAAAACACTAGGTACCAAAACTAAGGTTAAGATAGCTTTTGGGGATGGTGTTCCTATTTTCATTGAAGCAGTAATAGCTCCAGTACCTGAACACATTTTGGGAATAGATGTGCTAAAAGGTAAAACTTTGGAAACCACTGTAGGGCCATTTAGGTTTGGAGTGTGGCATTGTTCAGTCAACACAATCAAGGCTGTAGTCCAAAGCAATGCTAAGTGGGAACTACTTTATATCCCCGCACCTAAATCAATAGTAAACATCAAACAGTATTGTATCCCAGGTGGGCACACCAAAATCACTAAAACATTCAAGAACTGCTTCAGGTTGGCATACTTGAGCCAACTGTGAGTCCATTCAACAGTCCGGTGTGGCCAGTAAAGAAACCTGATGGGTCATGGCGGATGACCGTAAATTATCGAGGTTTGAACAAGGTAGCCCCACCTTTAGCAGCAGCTGTTCCAGATATTGTTACGATCGTGGAAAGATTGTCTTCATCTGATGGGCCATATCATGCAGTTTTGGACTTAGAAAATGCTTTCTTCTCCATTCCAATAGCAGAAGAAAGCAGAGCCCAATTTGCTTTTACTTGGGAGGGGAGGCAGTACACCTTCCAAGTGTTAGCACAGGGATATGTGCACAGCCCTACCCTGTGTCATGGACTGGTGGCTAGAGATCTAGCCAAGTTACAACTGGACAAAGTGACTGTTTTTCATTACATTGATGACATAATGATTACTGGAGAAAAGTCTGATGTAGATATCGCATTAAAAACTGTAATTCAGCACCTTCAGAACAGAGGGTGGGCTATAAATGAAAATAAAACACAACAAGGGACATCAGTAAAATTCCTTGGTATGATTTGGAATGGAGCGAAAAGAGAAATTCCTGCAGTGGCACTAGAGAGTATTCAGAAAATTGCAGTCCCAAAAATGAAACAGCAGGCACAGGCCTTCTTGGGAGAAACAGGCTTTTGGAGGGCATTTGTACCTCACCTTGGACTGATTTTGCGGCCCATTCACTATGTAACAAGGAAAAAGTGTGACTTTCAATAGGGTCCCAAGCAGCAAACAGCTTTTGAAGAAGCAAAAAAGGCCCTACAGCAGAGTGTGGGGCTGGGCCCAGTTGATCCACAGCAACCCTTTATTCTGGAAGTAACTGTTGCCAATAATGTTATGTCTTGGGACTGTGGCAGAAGGATGACACTGGGAAAAAGAGACCATTGGGATTTTGGACCAAATCCCTAACTGGAGCGCAGGTGAGATATAGCCCCCTTGAGCAACATGTGCTGGCAGTGTACACAGCATTGATTCATGTGGAAGGAATAACTAAACAACAAACAGTGACAGTTAAAATGGACTACCCAATCCAGGGGTGGTTATGAAATAATAATTTAATGAAAACTCTAATAGCACAGTCTTCGACTGTACAAAAATGGAAATGGTATTTACAGGAAAGGGCCAACATCGTACCTGGAGTATCTCAAGTAAAACAACAGTTGGCTGGACTGGTAATTTTGCATGATGCTGATGTGATAGAACAACAGTGACATGAGCTTCCAAAGTCACCAATCATTGAAGCGTCACCATTTGATCATTTAGATGCAGAAAAACAGAAACCTGCATGGTTTACTGATGGTTCTGCTAAAATTGGATCAAATGGCAGGACCTGGACTGCGGTGGCTTATTGCCCATGAACAGAAACCGTGTTGTTTGATGAAGGTACTGCCAGTTTAAATAATCAGGCAGAATTACGAGCTGTTGCCCTAGTCATTGATAGTTTATCACCTGGAGATGAAGCATACATCTATACTGACAGCTGGGAATTTTAAAGGACTGACAACCTGGTTACCTGCCTGGCAACAACAGAATTGGAAGATCCATGGCAGACCTCTGTGGGAAGGCTCAGAAGATTGGCAACGGATTTGGGAAAAAGCTCAACAATGCAAAATCAGCATTGGACATGTAGATGTCCATGCATCACTTGTGACAAATGAAAGGAGGCATAACCAGCAGGTAGACAAAATGGCTGTGGTATGTGTTTCCGAAGAGAAGATTAAAAGTGCTAGTATAGCAAGATGGGCCCATGATCAGAGTGGGCACTTGGGAAAAAATGCAACAATAGAATGGGCATGAAGGCATGGTATGCAGTTGAATAAGGAAATAACTACAGATGTTATAAAGCAGTGTGGAATCTGCCAAAGAAATAAATGAAAGCAACTGCAAGTAGAAGCATGTGGACACATTCACTGAGGCAGTTGTTCAGCACAAATCTGGCAAATAGATTTCATTGGTCCTTTACCACTGGATCAAAATCAGCAATATTGCCTAACAATGGTGGACACTTATTCAGGATTACTAATGGTGCCTCCATGCAAAAAGGCAAACCAACAAGCAGCGTTAAAAGGATTGAATAAATTGTGTGTGACATATGGGGCTCCCAGTGAAATCCAAAGTGACCCAAGGCAGTCACTTTACCGGAGCAGAAGTTCAAGAGTGGTCAAAGAAAAATGGAGTTTGATGGGTGCTGCATATCCCATATCATCCTCAAGCTGCTGGCTTGATTGAAAGGTATAATGAGCTCCTTAAAGAACAAATCCAAAAGAATACAAGTGATGAAATGTTACGAGACTGGGCAAAGGTATTAGAATTAGCTGTGAGCCAGCTAAATAATAGGCCTCAAAACCATCAAGGAACCCCTTTGCAAATGCATATGAATAACATTCGGTCCAACTGTTGTATTTTGAAATTAGAAAAGCTGAACCCAAATGCCATATACCCTCTTTTGACAAATGTTGATCAAACCCGGTTCTGGCTATGCGCATTGACTGAACAAAGAGAGCCAGCACAAGATATAGTATTAGTTGAGACAGGATGAAAACTCTATCTCCCAAAACATTGGCACTGTGGGCAAAAAGGACTATTAGGGGAAAATTTTGAGGTTTTTACATTATGGGAGCCAGAACTGGAAGTAATAGTAAAGGCTATCAATTTAGATAACAAGACACAGATGATTCAAAAAGGACAACCGTTGGTAAAAATTTGTATGCATCAAGATGCTGTTATTTTGTTACAAGACTGTGATACTAAATCAAGCAAATGGCTGGGAATGAGAGTTATAGTAACCACACCCAACCAGTCAAATGAACATGGGACTGTAATTTGTGATGGACCTGGTGATACTGTTTTAGTAATACTTGAGTCTGCTAAACAACCACTGTACTTTCCTCTCTATAGATTACTGCCACAGTTTGGGAAGGTGCCAACCTTTTCCGACGACAACACTTAGATGGGCCATATGACTGTCTTGATCCTATCCCTCTATTTGACAAGGAAGATGTTGCAAATCTAACGGCAGACTGTGACTTTTACTGGAAATTGGGGAATGATCTATATCCGGTGACAACAAAACCTGCCCTAACTTGGAGCATCACTCAGACGGAGAACATCACAACTGTATGTAAACTAAACTGTGATAGACATCCTGAAAAGTATGCTTCCAACCCTTTTGGAGGTTTATACCAAAAACTAAATGAGTCGGGATTTCCACTAGCTAAGTCTTCATTAAATTCCTCCTGCATAGCTGAATTTCAAAGGGAAAATGACACCACAAAAACCCTCTCTCCAAGTTTGGAGATATATGCCATGAACAATAGTTCAACTGTATTTGATGGTTTGGGACATGTGGAAAGGTATACAAGAGAATGTAAAACTGTAAGTAGTACTAGAGTTATTTATTTATTTATTTATTTATTTTATTTCAGTTTGGTTACCGGGGAAGTCCACTGGGCCAGTGGTGTGCCCATTTTCAGTGGAGGCCCGGGGAGAAAAGCTCCAATAAGCAATATGGTTACAAGGTTACATAATGCAATGGTAAGTACATACATAAATGGATACAAAGGTTACATAATACAGTGGAAAATACATATATGCAATCAGGTATAGGGGATAAATTGGCATTGAAATACAATTTTGACATAGGTAGCACAGTTTGTAGGTATTTACACTCAGGACAGTAGGTTTAGATTGACTGGACAATAAGTATATATGACTTACTTGATATTTACAATATATACAATACTTGGAGTCAAGAGAGAGAGGATGCATAGTCTGAGTATGTTAGCTTGGGTTTAATCAGGATAATAGAAAGAGGTAATAGTGCAGAGAAAAGCAGGAGAATGAAGAGCTCAAAGGGGAAATACTTAAGATAGTTGTGTAGGGTGAAAGCAGGAGCATTTGCATTTAGTGGATAGGTAAGAGAAAAGTAGGGTTTTGAAGGATTCAGAGTTAGGAGTAGTCCTGAGTGAAGGAGGGAGAGAGTTCCATTTTTTGCCAACAGTGAAAGAGAGAAGGTGTTGGCCTGCAGGGCGTTTGGGTTTGTGGACAGAGATTACAATACAACATATTAAAATAATAATTAACATAGCAGTTGATATTACTACCAGGTATCCACATTGTAAAATTGTAAAATTATGGCTAGTTAGTTCCTTGCATATCAAATATAGACATTACAAATATAAAAGGAATAATCGTGATGTTACAGGTATTCTTGGTACTGCACTAGGTGCAGTCGGAACAGGGACTGGATTCTTAAACAGTGTAGATATAGATACCCTACATAGTAAATTGGGCCATTTAGGTACTGACCTAAATATGGCCTTTAAGCTACTAGCAGATCATGATCCCAAACTGGGACAAAGAACAGTAGACAGTATTTTAACTCAAACTGTCATGTGGAGGTGGATTGAACATGCGAATACATATACAGAACAGATTTTAAATAACCTCACAACAGAAGTAAATCAAACCTTTTGTATTCTATCTCAATTGGCTGCTAATCAACAGTATTTGCAATTTACTCAGACTTGGGGGGGCTAAAAAGGCAGCCCATTGGCAAAGGGAACTGCAACTATATCATTGGTTAAAGCCAATAGACTTTGCATGTGAAAATAAGTCTTGTATACTGATTTTTGACTATCTTGCTAGTAAAAAAGGAACAAAGCAGGTCTGTCCATTTCTTACATTGCCCTTGCAATTTGGAAATAATTGGTGGGTACCTCAAATTGAATCTACTTTGATTGATTATAATGATATACTCATTGATTTGGCAGGTTGTGAGATCTGGCCCCAGGGGTGGGTATGCATAATAGTGAAAAGGAAGCCTCACCCGTGCTTACATATGCACCTGGCACATGTATATAGTAAATGGTACGGACATCTACCAACTAAATGATACCACAGTTTGTGTGATATCCTCCTGTAAATTAGCCTGGAGTGATGGGATAATCAAAACGGTGGCACATACTGTAAAAGTAATATCCATGCAATTATTCATTTTTCTACTGGAGAACTTATTAGAGTGACTATATGGATGGATATCACATTTAATGCTAGCATAGAACCATTACACACTTTTAGATGGCCATCTCTAGTCTACCCAGACTTTCTACAGATTAAGCAGGAAGGACAAATAGTGTTGCAGCTATTAAATAAAACACTAAATGATGCACATCAAACAGTAATTAAAATGATTAAAGATAAAGGTACCATTGTAAAAATTGCAAATGAAATACAGGATATAACTGTTTCGCACTAGTATAATATTTTCATGTGGTCATCTAAAACTTCAGTGTGGTTTATTTTGTTGTTGCATCCCTTACTATTGACTACAATAGTTTCTGTGTTATTTTGCTTAATGTCATGTTGCATTTACTGTAAAGTAATGAGAAGATACAAATTAATGTTGTCAGTTTTAACTCTCATAAGAGATACACAGCGTACGTTGCTCGATGCAAGGGGTGGTCTTTGACGGATCCACACAGTCTACCTGATTTTTGTTATGCCTCGAGCCACATACCACTGTGTATGTTTGATTATCTACCTCACTATATGCTGCTAATATTGTAACAATACAATATGCTTAAGAGCAGGCCTTGCTCACTGATTACTGGTATAACTGAACTTTTGTTGACCTGTATCAGCTTAAAAGATGTTTACCAGAATATGGGGGATTCCAATGAAGAACTATATCACAGGTTTGTGAGCTAACTGTTCTTTAGAAAAGGGAAGTAAGGTATAAGACCAGATGTTACGAGACTTGTTTACAACTTAGGAAATAATCTGTAATTTTCTAAAATATTCCATCAACTCATAATAAGCTTGTGATCTATATGCCATTAGTTGAACCTATTGACCTTATGGTTTGTTCAAGACTATAAAAAGCTCAAAGGCTAAAATGGAAATCATCATCATCCGGATTTAATCACAGCATCAGCCTGAACTGAGCATAGAGCCATTTTGCCAGTGTCTGCCCTGCCGTGACTGAACAAATAGCTGCAATGAATAGGATTGAAGTTTCCCTATCAGTGGCAAAGATAATTTTGTTTATGCATATGCTAGAAAGTACATAATTTATTACTTTTTTCTGTTTCTCTAGTAAGTTTTTGTTTAATAAATTGTTAAGTTTGAGCCTTGGTGTCTTGTGTCATTTCTAATCCTGTATTAACCTCAGACTTTAAAGTAACAGACTAGTACAGATGGGTAACAGAAAATTCACTCCAGGGATAACTCCAGTAGCTCTACTCAACAGAGGCACTGGTAACTAAGGTTGGGTGGCACTATGCCAGGGTAATCCTATGGCTAGGCTTGTAAAGGCCCCAGGGCCATTAGCCTAGTACACACCCATGAACCAATGAACATATATAAGATATGTTTGTGCACAGTGGTGTGCCATGCAAACATGCCCAGATTATTAAAAAAATATATTTATTTTAGTACATTTAATGTAACCTTTGAGATACACAGAGGATAGCTTCACTCATATCTGTGTGTGCTATGCCATTTATGTCCATCTACATGCATTTTTACAGTCCCTTTTGTCTTTTAACAGTCCTGTACATGGAATGTTTCTGTGTACACTATGGACACTGACATGAGGTCTGCAGGGCTGCCTATCTGCTTGCTGGATCACTCTACCTGCCTCATTTGCATGTGATTCACTTGCTTATGAGGTATTTGCATAACACAGAACTTCTCATATTGGCTCATGCATGCATGCCACCTAGCAGTGCTTAGTGGCTCTCAAACCTGCTTATGTTCATGTAAGCACCATGGCATGATGTCTACACTGTAAAAAGACTATGTAGGCTTGTATAAACAATTTAAATATTACAGCAACCACTCAAGTTACACACATACTGTCAGCAGCATTTTATTCATTTAGCTGAGAGCTTTCATATGAGGATGAGATTTCTGTCTGTGTTACTTCCTTGTTGAGATATTTAAAAAAATGTGAAAGTTATATCTATATAAATTAATATACAAACAACAGTTAATATCTCTTTACCTGCACTAGACAGAGGTCAAATATTAATGCAGTTGAGTTTGCTATTTTGCATGCTTTAAGATGGACATTTTTAAAACCATGTACATAGCATGGTTCTGGAATTATTGATGTAAATAGGAACAAGAAATATTTGGCACCTAGAGGCTTCAGTAGGAGTTAACTGCAGATGCATCTGGAGGCATCACTCAGATATGAGTTAAGACAATGCAGTTGCATTATACAGGTTCCTGAATTGATAATAGTTAACAGCAAGGCATAATTATTTCCATCCTGATGGGGGAGCTCTTAGTCTGATCTGGAGAGTAAGACATGTCAGTACTATTTGTTTGGGAATAGACTAGCATTGGTAAGAAATCTTCAGCTTACTTGTCCATTTTTAACCCAAGGGAGAGTGTCTCCTTGATAACAGTGGCATGTTAATACAGATGGGCACTATTCTTAGGAGAACATTACTGTGACATTATTTATAAAGACTTAAAAGAGTACAAAAATATTTATAGAGCATCAGATTTACTGTTTGAGAAGGTCAGAAGACCAAGGCACTACTGATTCACTGTTGATGAATTACGTTACATTTGCTGAACAATTATAAATGCCTTAAGCAAAGAGAAATAAGTCCCAATCCAATGTTGTCCAAGGTATCTGAGGTTTATGAAAAAGGATGGCTAAAACAGATGACTGTTGCTTAGAAAAACAATTGTCTCTATGTCAAAGATCGTACTAACAAATTCCTTCCAGGCTCTATACACGAGTGTTAAAAATGTACCATGAACGGCTCACAACAGTGATGACAGTGATTATTCCAGGCCAAATGAAGCCATAGCGAAATTATCCAAAATGCGTAAAGAAGACCATTATACAGAATGAACTTTGAAGGAGGATGTTATTTTGACAATTAGAAGTTAACTTACAATGAATATATATATATATATATATATATATATATATATATATATATATATACACACACACACACACACACATGCTTTATGTGCAGTGAGAAATTTCCTTTACTTTGAAAGAAAAGATATGTGCTGCAAGTCATGAAAGCTGATATCACAGATGAAGTTATCTATGATCGTTGTCTTTGTATGCATATCTTCTTTTTCCCCCCTCTATCAACCATCAGCCTCCAGCAATCAGCCAGTCAATTTGTTGTACATAGGGCAAGAATCACTTGTGGAAGGTCAACATGCAGTCAGCCATTAGAGGTTTCCTTTGGATTGCTTTAACCCCTACAAACAGTGGCTGATGTGCATGGTCATATATACAACAGAATGGTCTGCCTTTATTGTGTGTGCCTGGCACCCCTCATGAAAGCTACTGATGCATGCAGCTTAGCAATGTAAAGTATAACCCCCAGGCCAATATGCTGCCACCATGACACTTTTTTCCAATATGTGGCAACACTGGAGTAGGCTGGCCTAGCTCCTTCCCCACAAATGGATGAGCTGACAGTGGCTGCTCACACTCTTCTCCTCATACCCTGTTCCTATGGTACTCAAGGTTCTAAATGATGTCAAGGTCATCTGGTTCATAGTCAGGGCTCATTCCTACACCTAAAAGCCAAGAACTAAACTTGGTACTTAATATTATCACAACCAGATTTTTCACAGCAATAGCGGTTGCTTCCCGATCCTGAAATATGTTTGTTAATCCAACCATATCCGTTCTAACAACACTACTTCTCTATAAGTAGTTACATTCCTAGCTGCAACTCTCACCACAGAAGTATTACTAACTATGGACTACTTTGCCTACGTGATTCTCCCTACTTAATTTCCTAACCAATGTTATGTTCCTCCACATATATAAGTTCAACCATATATTTGTCTATATTCAAGTGTTTAAAGTCTAGTTCTATTTGATATTTTATATATATATATATATATATATATATATATATTTATATTTGTTTTTTTAAAATTTTATCCTGTAAATTTTTTAACACTCATTGCTTATTGCAAGTCCACCTGCTGCACGTTCGTTTTCTCGTGGCAACAAATGTTATCAAATTACTGTTATACATTTCTTTGGGTACCGTAGGTGTCTCATTATTTTATTTAAGTCATACAACACAGTATTTTTCTTTGTTGAACATGTGTTTGTGGGATTTGTCTACTACAGAGAAAGAGTCTATTAAATTATTTCAGACTTATGGAATTATTCCCGAAAGTCAGGAATGCAGTTCAGGACATTTCATGAAATTATATTTTGGCAAGCAAATCTTTTGGAAGTGTAACAAGGGTAAATGTTACTAACATGTCAGTGTTCATACTGGAAACTGGTTTGAGGGTAGTAGAATATGTTTTACTACCGCAGTACGTTTCATTTACTGCTGGTGTAAGCAGTTGACATCTGTTACATTCTGTCATGAAGAACTTGACATGTCAGACAAGACTGTCATTGAATGGAATAATTACTTAAGAGATGTCTGTGTAATGGAAATGGAGAAGCAAGAAAAAAAATATTGGAGGGGCAGGGAGTGTAGTAGAAATAGATGAAAGCCTGTTTACCCACAGGAAAAGTAATGCTGGACATATCCTCCCTCAACAATGGATTTTTGGAGGGATCTGCTGGGAGACAAAAGAGACCTTTCTGGTATCTGTCCCAGATAGAACTACCTTCACATTATTTAATAAAATAATGGAGTACATTAAAAAGGACAGCAATATCTAGTCAGACTCCTAGTGAGCTTATCAGACAAAGCAATGAGAAGATGCTGGCTTTACACATAACAAGGTTAACCACAAGTATAACTTTGTGGATCCTGATACAGGAGTTCATACTCAACATGTAGAATGGATGTGGGGTTCAGTAAAGTGGAGGAATAAAAGACATAGAGGGAAACCTCATCACCATTTGGAGTCATATTTAGTAGAATACATCTGACGTGAAACCCAGCTTGCCCAGAAAAAAGAGTTTTGAAGTACTGATAACTGCAATTGCTGACAATTTCTCACCACACAGAAACACCAAACCAGCCAATGAGCAATACACATCCAAACGTCCTCATTGCAATGGTTCTTTTGAAGTATGTTTACAAATTGTGAAAAATAAATAGTTTACCAAAACCATAATTCCTGTACCTGAGTTTTCCTTTTCAGAAGGATTCCTTCCTCACAGTGAAAAGATTCCATTTGTCAGTAAGTAAGTAAGCAGCTACGACAAGTCAAGCATGCATGTATAATGCACACAAAACAGGAAGGGAATTGTTTCTGTTCCTGAAGGTAAACCAAAGTCTTTTGCAAGCAATAATGACTTGGAATAACACCTTACAGTTTTTCCTGCACGTGTTTCGATTCAACTATGTGAATTTCGCAATAGCGAAAATCTGGTTGCTATAATACATCAGTACCCTAAACACTGATTTTGAGATAAAAATGCCACTGAATTACTAAAGATTGTCAGTATAAATACAACATATTGCATTATTATGTTTAGCAATATGAATCACAGTATTATTGTACAATTAGAATTTGTAATGACATCAAGATATTAATTCCATTTTATAGGGATGTACACTTTGCTTCCTTTTGCTATAACTAAATGCTAATAGTTAAATATATTATATAATTTGTGTCCAAGGTTGCATAACTTAAAAGGAGGTGGGGAAGGGGGAGTGGAATGCATTTAACTCTACAATTTGTATACTTATATGTATACTACACATATAATATTCAAATACCAGTTAAACGGCAACACCCATCTATTTGTATTTACTTTTATAAGAGTACCCCCCAGATTCCCGAATCCTCCGTGTAAGACTTAATAAGTCTTACTCGGAGGCTGCAGTTGAATGGTATAACATCAGTGTGCAATGAATATGCATGAGGGCACGCTGACCCAACCGTAAGTCCTACACGGACCGTGTAAGAAAGCAGGGGGTGTGTTCGACTGCCGAGCAGTCCAAACGTCCACGCCCCTGCAAGTGTTTAAAAATAAAGGAAATAAACAAGAGTGAGTCCACTCAAATGTCCCTGCACCCAACACCTCACTGCCTGATAATGTAAACCCCCATCACACATCTAAAACGCATAACCATAACATTTTTTTTAAATACCCAAAATAGCTGCCCGTATTTACGCGGGTGTGCGCATGTGTGCCCATTGCTTAGCTAGTCAGCAATTCTCACATGGAAGAGCATAAGAAAGAATGTTTATGCAAAAGATGTGAAATAGCAATAGCGTAATGGTAGAGCATTCACACAAAGACGAGGTGTTCACAGTTCGAGTCCCACCACTCCCTTTTGTGTTTATTTTTTAAATCAGTATATGGAATAATACCCAACATATATGTTTAAACATAACTAAAAAGCAGTGAAATGACCAATGTATCAGTGAATAAAATAAATATTTTAAAGGATCCCAATATAAAATTGGCCACAGTTAATCAGCGCTTCACCCAGCGCAATGTAGTTGCCCCTAGCTAACTCGCACTTTACCCAGCTCAATGTAGTTGCCCATAGCTAACTCGCACATTACCCAGCGCAAAATAGTTGCCCCAGGCATCCCTCAGACTGGTGAGCAGGTCCGTCACCACCATGCAGACCTGAAGAGGTGGAAGCAGGACCTTCTGAACCAGTGGATCTAGGAGGCCCACCGTACCAACCAGCCGTGTCAACCAGCGCCCCATCGGGCAATGTGGAGCAATGTAGAGCACAGTCGCTTACACACAGTCACACCCCCTAACTTGTTTGGACAGTAGTAAAATAAAATGCAATGATAAGGTGTGAACCCAGGACACTGTGCACCATAATCAAAGTACTGAACCACTAAGCCATGACAGCTTAGGATCACCATCCACTGTTAACATATATATAGTAATAAATGTTTGATTAACCATTGCTAAGCAGGTCTGCAGTCAGCCGAGAATATTCAAAAATGGCCAATCACAGAAAAGTGTGGAAAATGCGGCATATTTAAGCCACTTAGGCGGGGATACATGCCATAACTTATTGTAGCTCCCATCTGCAGTCAGAATGTCTGGTGTTGGAGAGGGTACACGCTTTTGAGTGCAACTCTGGGGCATTGAGGAGTCAAGATATATGGTTTGGCTCCTAGTCCATCGGCATGAGACTTGACTCCTGCAGGGCCAGTTCCAAGGAACAGAGTATAAGGCAGAGGCTTGGAACCAGTTGGCTCATGAACTCACCAGTGCCACAGGCATCCCTCGGACTGGTTAGCAGGTCCGTCACCACCATGCAGACCTGAAGAGGCGGAAGCAGGACCTACTGAACCAGTGGATCCAGGAGGCCCATCAAATGCGGGATGCCCCACTACTAAGTAGGTAGCCATGGAATGCAATATCTAAGATAAGCTAATATAGTCTAAATAATGTATAGGTATATCTCAATATCCCTTTATTTGCTCCACAGCTGCAGGTGCTCGCACTATGAATCAGCAAGCCTATGCAGATAGGCTGCTAAGGCCGCGCCACCAGGCAGGTTAGTAAATATTCTGCATGTATTGTTACATGATATATGTGAGTGAGCATGACAAAAGTGTATAAGCCCAATAATACAGCAATAAAATGTCCTGGTTAAATCCTCTGCATTTACTGTTATATAACAAATATCAGTGAGCCAGAAATTGAGTGTACTAACCCACCAATCAAGCTAAAATAATTCTGGAATATTAACCCTGCATGTATTGTCATAACATATAAGTGAGCAGGCCTGAAAAAAAGTGTTGTAACCCATCAAGAAAGGTATAATATGTCCTGAATATGTCTTCCGTATGCACTGTAATAACAAGTAAAGGAGAGAGCCTGTAGAAAAGAGTGTTCGATGTAATTAATAAAGGTATATAATTTGGAGTGTGTCTGCGTCACTTACTTTGAAATGTTGTTGTACCCTTGCAATAATAAATAGTACTGTTGTATTAGGTGCTGTCAACCCACAGTTGTGCAGTCCCATAGGAAGTGGATGAAGGAAGTGGCAGTAGCTGTCAAGTATAAAACATTCATTCCCTGAATAAATCATCTGCATGTACTGTTACATATCATAAGTCAGATAGGCAGGAATAAAGGGTAGTTACCCATGAATAAAGCAAAAATATGTCTGGAATACTATCTCTGCATGCACTGTCATAGATAAAACATGAGAGAGCCTATAAAACAGTCTTGTAACCTATCAATAAAGGTATAACATTTCCTAAATAGGTCTACTGTATTCAGTGTAATGTCAAATACAGGAGAGAGCCTGTAGAAAAGAGTTTTAATGTAAATAAGAAAGGTATAATACTTGTAGTGTGTATGTGCCAGTTACTCAGAAATTGTTGTAGAACCCTTGCAGTGAAGAAATGTTACTTTGTTGTAGTAAGTGCTGACAACCCCCAGTAGTGCAGTCCCATATAAAGTGGATGAAGGAAGTGCCAGTAGCTGTGAAGTATGCAACAGTCCTAAACAGTTGTGGAATGGCTGACATGCATAGGTAAATCTGGCACACGAGTAGCCTGTCAAGGTGTTCCCCAGAAACTTAAGTGTGTTACCTGAAAAGTAGGGTTGTGTAGAAAACAAGTGAAAAGGCCATGTGAACACATCCAGATGTGCACATACATAAACAAGTCAATTTAATACAAGTATGTAGCAGTAACATCTGCATCCTGGACAGTTGCCATGTCAGATATAGGCCTGATATATCATGAAGTAACAAAACCCATAACGCAATCAAATGCATGTTGTTTAGTGTAAGAATACATGTAGGGGATATACACCTGCAGTCAATAGGAATGTAGTGTACAGTTAAAGTACTAACAAGATGTTAATGGAGGTTTCTTTTTACACCCTACTCCATGTGCATAAACAATGCAATTCCACATCTCAATGGGTATGTGTAATCTCATAACATTTGTTGGGACATATGTCCTATTGTTATAAAAAATCTGCACCTACTTTGATGCATGTCCCCTGTTAAAACACCACAATCTTGGTGGCCTGTTGCCACCAATCATCCCTGCATGCTATTGGAATGTCCACTGTCGTTCAATACATGCATGTGTTATGCTTGCTGTTCAACTGTTGTAACCCTGGTGTGTTGGGTTAATAGGAATATTACTGCATGCTGTTACAACTAACTTGGAGTGCTGTTGTCTATGTTGTAATTAAAAACACCTAATCACAGAACGTATGGGAAGGCCAGTCCCAGTGGACCCACCTGTCCCACCTCAGCTGGCAGTTGCACCTGGCACCAGTAGATCTGGTGCCCAGCCCGGGCCACCCTCCTCAGTAGGTCCTGTGCCACCTTCAGGTGGAAGCGCTGCAGGGGATGGGGCTCACCACCCCCTGCAAGCGTGGGTGGAGAAGGGCCTCCTGTCACCCTCCAAAGGGTCTGGGTTGTGGTGTGTAGGGAGATCCAGCATTTAGTCGCTGATCCCCTATGCCAGCTCGAGGCGAGAGTGGCGTGAATCACGGGTGAGCCTGCCCCTCCTACACAGCCCCCAGCACAGCAACCCTCGGGTCTGTGAAGGTCCAGTGGTGACCGCCCATGGGTGGGGATATCAGTCCCACTGTTACCATCTGTCGGCTCATGGGCTTGCAATTTCCAAACATCCGTCCCAGTCAATTGTGTTTACCCACCCCATGTGTCATACTCCACCCCTGTAAGCGTCTTGTTTGTCTTGTCTGTTTACCTACCCAACCTACCTCCCCAAATATACCTACTTCCTCTACCTCACTTACCACTCTCCCCTGAAGAAAAAAAAAAAAGGGCAATCTGTACCAGAAAAAAAATCACGCCCCATACATAGCCTTTCATTTCTCACACATGTCCATTGGACATGTACACTGATATTTCCAATGGTTTCCTATTGAAAATGCGAACGGCACTTGGGCGACAATCGGAGAGTCGAACGTATAAGGTCGTAAACAAGGATGTCGAAGACAAAATAATCAATCTAGGAACGGTTTTAACGTGGGTCGAGGAAGGTGTTCAGTATTATTCCCTACTACAAACATCTTCCTTACCTCGACCCATGTTAAAACCGTTTCTAGATTGATTATTATGTCTTCGATATCCGTGTTTACGACCTTATACGTTCGACTATCCGACTGTCGCCCAAGTGCCGTTCGCATTTTCAATAGTAAACCATTTCTAATTGGCAGTACAACAAACTATGTTGTCCTCACCCCTCTCTCAGGGGTGGAAGGTATCAAATTTCACTCCATATTTTCAACATATGCACAGCTGTTGCTGGCAAAGAAATGGGCAGCCATGGACCTTCCCTACACCCGTCCTGCACATCCCAAGCTTGTTTTCCTACTGTCTTTCCCCTCTCTGTGCCCCCTTTTTCACCACTTTCCTATCTCCCCATTTTCTTTTCTTTTAAAGAAATTAGTGTGGGGGTTAGCGGGAGTAAGCACTTTTAAGCGGTAGTAAGCATGATTAAGCGAGTGTGCGCATGTGTGTGCTTAGCTAAGTGTAGCTAAGCATCGCGCAAACCCACTTACTACTGCTTAAAAGTGCCTTAGTCACTCTATGGCAGGGCCCTTGTTCTGCTGAGCAGCAAAATAAAAAAACCTCTATCAGTCTCGAACCCCAGGCCATTGGCACAATCGACTGCATGAATTACCACTAAGCCACAGCAAATATGCAAATAACTTGGTTCTGAAATAAATATATCATGCATTACAATGAGGGAATGTAAATGGAAATTAGGAATGGTATAACACAAACCCTTGTCTGTGGGTCTTTACCAGCAGTGGCTGTGGAATTGCATGACATGACTGTGAAAGGAGAACCAGCCATCCTAGCAGGGAATAATGTTACAGTAGCACCTTACAAATACCACACAGTATCACACCAGGATAAACACTGGCCACAGGAATACAGTGCAATAACCACATTTGTATGGCAGTTAATTTTGTAAGTGAGAAAAAAGTACATACTCCCATGTATCCTGTGTTAGCATTTGGAGGGGTGCGTACATGTCTACACTGAGATGTGTGTACTGGAAGCAGCACCATGCAGGTATGAGTACAACATGCACATAACTGACTACAAACCTAGCATCAGATAAGAGACATATACCAACCTTCAGACTGACACAACGGTGTCCAAAGCAAACATAAATGGGCCCCACCTTTGAAATCTGAAAAGGCTATGCCTACCTAACATAGCATTTTATAGCAGTGGGCTGCAATCACAGTGAGTAATGCAATCACTAAACAGCAGGCTGCATGCAATTACTGAATGGTGGGCAGCAATTGGTGCAGAGGCTGTCACATGCACAGGTGCAGATACTTAGAAAAGCAGGCTGTACCTGCAGTCCACACATGCAATTATATCATTGCAGGTATTGTGAGACAGAGAGTGAGAGAGAGAGAGACAGAAACAGAGACCGAAGCTGAAATAGAGGGCAAAAACCCAAATCAAACCAGCCAAAAAGAAAAAAGACCGAAGGTGAAATAGAGGGCAAATACCCAAATCAAACCATCCAAAAAAAAGAAAAAGACCAAAGGTGAAATAGAGGGCAAATACCCAAATCAAACCATCAAAAAAAAAAAAAAAAAGACCGAAGGTGAAATAGAGGGCAAATACCCAAATCAAACCATCAAAAAAAATAAAAAGACCAAAGGTGAAATAGAGGGCAAATACCCCAATCAAACCAGCCAAAAAAATAAAAAGATACAAAACCATAACACACGGAGCAGGTAAATACAAAGGTAAGGTATGTAACTCAAATGTATGTGTTGGCATGTTGTAGATGTTCCTGAAGAGTACTCTACACACTGCAAATCATCCATGTGTGGCAGCAGTATGCATCTATCTGTATCTGCACATGTGCATAGGGCAAGGGACATACTGCAACTGTTAGTGAAGGGTAGGCAGCTATTAATCAGTGAATGTTGATATGTGCATATATCCATGTAGGTTGCAGTGTGTGGCCTAGAAGACAGCATGCATGTGCGCTGGAGTGGCCTTAGGTCAACTGGTGCCCTAGGGAAAAGGGCCCCACGGTGCCCCCCCACCACACTTCCTGGTGCCCCCATCCTTGTGTCCACATAAATAATGGAAAAGCACCCCTGCTAGAGCGGTGCCCTAGGTGGCTGCCCAGTAGGTCTATGCCTAAGGCCAGTTATGGTAGTGTCGATATATGTCATGTGGTGGTTAAATGCTGTAGGACAGATTTGTCAGATCTGATGTGTTACAGACAGTGAGGCCTGCTAATGCTACAAGGGCTGAGGACACCCACATGCATTCTGCACAACACTGTGCAATGTAATCACATACCTTTACATCCCACAACTGTCACAAAAGTGAGATCCCCACCATGAAAGGTGGACTGTACATATTCCTATATGTACATCCATGTGTACAGCAATGGATGTGTACATGTATGTGTATAGATATGCATATATATACACATGTATGTGTATAGATATGCATATATATAATATATATAAATATATATATATATATATATATATATATATATATATATATATATATATATATATATATATATATATATGTATACATATTGAGTGAGAGAGAGAGAGACACAGAGACACGGGGTCATATGTACCGCAACAGGTGTGTGGTGAACAAGGCATTGACTGTAGATAAGTGTTGATACTGCAGTGCAATTCCACCTTCCCTAAACAGTGTACCCATTAACTAACACATAGGCAGAGATCTACCTAACAGTGAAGGTGTGATAAGGGAACATGGGACATAGGTGGACAGTAGCCTCCACTGTGATGAAGACAGTGCCACACTATACTTGTAATCTGTCTGTGTGGTATGTGTCATGAAAACAGGTGTGTCATCTATGGAAGTATAGGGTAGGGCTCCCCTCTACTCATCACAATGCCCTTTGTGGTATGTACTTCACATGATGACTACACCAGGTGAACAGGCCACAGACAGACCTCCCAAAGGGTAATACTGTCTGCAAACAGATGTCCTAAGCAGACTGACTTACAAAACCACAACTACACTCTATTGCATACTGGCCACACAGAGGTGACCTCTGCCAGACATACAGAGGTATGTCACACCCATAGCTAGGTGACAACCACCATGGCAACATATCACAACCCCTTGGGATTACACGCTCTAGGGCCCTAAACCTTGTCAGCTCATTAAACAGCACATGCTGGAGGGATAGGTTCCCATCTCAGACATATGCCATACACCGGAATATTCCACATAGCAATAGCAAACAAGACTTCTCCTTAGCAGTTGTTATAAATACCCCTGATGATTGTGTGGGAGATTGTTAATACACCCCAGGAAACACCTCTGTGGTTCAGGTTGGCAGGGGCAAGTGAAATCAAAGTACATGTGTGTCAAAGGCCAGGGTAGCATATGGCTAGGCGGCCGTAGGCCGTAGGGCCAATAGCATATCACCTGCCTATGACACTATGCACTCACACATGTACTTATTGCAATAGCTGCTATGTGAGGTTGAATGAGTGTAACGCTGAATGTGTGCAAGGTCTGTAAATGTGTGATAGCTTAGTGTGATGTTGTATCTGACATGGTAGTGCCTAACCTAGCTGTGAGGACAGCAACTGATGTGTAATGTACTGTTATGCAGACATAGTAGTACAGCATATGATGTGACGTAGTTCTCCGTTGATGAATGTGGTGTCCCATTGTAGGCTAAAGCAATACATGTATGCTTAGTGGGTGGTACTGCAGGTGAATCCATCACCAATATGAACTGTAGTACTACCTGAAGCTGTAGGGCTAAACAGCACAGTATGGTGTGCGTTCACATTGCTTGGAAACACTGTCATGTGTGTTTCCTGTGGTCTGCACAGAGGACAGACTGCAGGCATAAGGCTGTGTAAGTAGTGGTACGCAGCACTGTATGGTACACAGGTAATGCTCATCTGTGTTGGCATACAGTGGTGTGTTGTATGTTTGCCTGATGTGTGTGTGAGATTATGCCTGTACAATGGCTGCAATCATATGTGTGTTACAGGGTTGACATGTGTATCTAGCAACATCTATAGTCTGTTACAGCAGTATGCTATCCATAGTAACAACTGGACACATCTGTTAGGCAGGGCTATGGCATCAATGACTAGGGTGTTTGATTGGTACTACTGTACCTGTACTTTACATCCATTGCAATGGATGACATCTCTGTTCGTGCATTGGTGTGATATACACCCCTGTCTTGAGGTTGTGTGTCGGGTACTGTTGTATAGTGGTGTGATATATAGAGTCTGCCAGGCAGTGTTAATTAGCTGTGGCCTGAGAACCAATACTTGTTATTGAATGTGTGTAACCACTGACAGACAATAGGATGGTATATATGTCAGTAAAGTGATATCTGTGGGTAAAGGTGTAAAGTGTGCCACAGGACACTCTCACACATATTGTTCATATCTTTTTCAGCCAGATGTCCCACCAACGTAATCCAGCTTACACTGCAAAAGAGGAAGAGGTGATAGTCAACAGCCTTTTGCAGCAGTACACCATGCTGTTCTCCAGAACGAGCCAGCACCAGCAGGAGCAGACTGCACTGTGGCAGGAGCTTGTTAGTCAGGTAAATGACATAGGCATGCATAACCAGACATATGAGCAGGTACGCCATCACTGCAGTGATTTAATTAGACAAGTCCAGCGGCGTGCGTCTGATATCCAAAGACAGCAGCTTGCCACAGGTGGTGGGGTGGCCATACACCCCCCCCCCTCAGCAGAGTAGAGGAGCTGCTCCTAAGCATGGTGGGTCCTGGACCACAGCTACGACAACCTCTGACATGTGTTGTAATGGAGGCCGGAACCACCCAGCACATCCACCTGGAGCAAGCAGGTAATACACCCTATCTGTAGACTACAGTTAACTGTATTGTTAGATTATGTGTACATGAGATGTGTACTGTGTGGTTAGCAGTTCCGCTGCCTACTGTTGTGCAATACAGATAGTTTGTATAATATCCCTATACCTGTGACTGTTGACTGTTGTACTGCAGTTTAGCATACCCACTGTAGCAATGCCACAGTTGTGGCCATTGATGAACCCTCTCATATTCTCGTAGGTCCCTCTGGTGTGACGGCAGGGCAGCTGATCCATGTTGGTGAGTGTGCTATACCTGCAATGTTGGTAATGAAATATGCATGTCATAGGTGAGGTGTAGGTCATGTACACGTAACACACCTACGCATAATGTCAGTAATGTCAGTAGCTTCCTCAATTACATGCAATACACAGAGCATGACACACAGTTGTGGCAACCCCTTACTGCACATTGGATAGGCATAGTTGCAACACCTGTACACAACATAAGACATTTATCACATGCAGCACACAAAGTCATGCTACATATGGCATAACCACACACCCGCTGTAAGGTCACACGTCAGTATCCCACATGTCATCCACACACACATGATGTACCTCAGGGGTAGAGGCCTATCATGGGGCTGTGCAAAAGTCTTCAACACATAACACAGTCATGTTAGGCAATGCTCCCTACTGGGCACCTCATACACCCATGTACAAAGTGGCTGTGTAATAGTGAACGTATCCACGGCACTGCAGTTCAGGTACAGCAGGCTAGGCGGTGGTCTGTCACACAGTAGTAGCCATGAGTGACCACAAAATGCATGATGATGATGATGGCACATGGTACTACACCCCATCCAGTTACAGTGACCACAGTACTACACATAGCAGTCTTTGCTGTGCACCTCATTGTTCTGTGTGTGCAAACATATGCACCCATACACACCATGCATAGCATGTTGTGTGTGTGCTTACATATGCTAGTATACACATTTTGCACAACAGCCGCCATCTGTACAAAGAGTCACATATATGTCTTGGAATGCTATTGGGTGTATAGGTCACATGACACACATTGGGTATGTGTGGTGTTTAATGTTGCAGTCATGTAGCATGCCATGTCATGGCTGGCAACAACATATCTGCAATATGCCCCATACGCACCATAACCACTGTGCAGTGCCCATGTCGTGAATTGGGATTCCTTCACATCTACATGCACCACTCATCCCATGTCTGTACATTGCATGCATTTGCTACACCTGTGCCCACTATTATGTAATATGGACACAGACACTGTCATCACACATGTCAATCTATGTGTCACACAGATGACACATGCAGCCATGGTATGTATTCCAGTGAGTGATGGTGCACATGACATTGCAGAACAGATAATACTTGCACAGCAATGTAGTGTCCATGTACACATTGTCTTACAGGGTGTAGCCAATCACTGCACAACTACATACATGCATCCAAGCCATGTATAATGTCATTAGAAAGGGCTGTGTACACTTGCACTGCATGCTGTTGAGCACCACATGGCCTGCCTGCTGACACGTGTGTGGTGACTGTGTGCATGTGTGCATGTATTCATGTGTGCATGTGGCATGTGTGCATGTGTGGATGTGTGCATCTGTTCATGTGTGCATGTGTTCATGTGTGCATGTGTGCATGTGTGCATGTGTTCATGTGTGCATGTGTGCATGTGTTCATGTGTGCATGTGTGCATGTGTTCATGTGTTCATGTGTTCATGTGTGCATGTGTGCATGTGTGATAACATCATGTACAGATTGTAAAGTGCATTTCCTGTCTTCCTTCCACAAGTGCTGTGTTAGGCACGGCTGAGTGTAGCAGGGAACCTGATGTCACCGCCACTAATAGTGGAGATGATGAGATATGTATTGTGGCACAGGAAGGTCTGAACAAGTCTGTTGTTGGTTCACCGATCGACAGTACACAGCGGTCAACCCCATCTATGCACACACTCATACTGCCAATACATCCCTCGTCACCAATGGCCGTAGCTGAGGGACAGCATACAGTTGGCATTGACCAGGAGAGTGTGGTACCTATGGCATGTGCATCCCCTCACAGCATCCATAGCTGGATTACCAGAACGGTACCACATAGGTGGATGTCCAGGGGTTCTCGGGGGACCACCACTGGTCATACTGCCCCTGGCAGATGTGCCCTCGGAGGTATTACAACCTCCAGTATGTCCCGGGCTGTAATGCAGGCATAGGCACGTATGGAACGGTACACCTGACAGGGACTAAGGGCGCAGAGAGCCCATTACACTGCTATCAATGACAGCATCCATGACCTTGCCGGTGCCATCCGGAATTACACCAAGGTCATTGATAGCCATTAGAGGGAGACATTAGATGTCCTCCACAATGTGTTAGCCATGAGCCAGGACTGTGCGGGAAGGATGAAAGGCCAACGCGGACACATGCCAGCAACAGCATCAGCTGGCATTCGTTATGGATGGATCACAGATCGCAGCCACTCCCGTAGTGGCAGTACCAGCCCCAGCAATGCTGGGGCTGGCCTGTCCATTGCCCGTCCTACTAGACCATGTGCACGTGGTGCTGGACAGTCCCAGCAGGGACATGGGTCCAGACATCATACCTCTGCCTCTGATGATAGCACCCAGTCGGGGTTGGTACCCGATACTGCCCGTAGCACCCCTGCTAGGTACAGGTATGGGTCCATGGCCTGAGACAGTGATCTGTATGGCCTAGCAGGTACAGTCTGTGGCTGTCCCACAACTGCCCATATATAGCAGCCACATGGTGGAGTTGTGTGCATGCAGGCACACACACATTTACCATACAACTAGGGCTCACACATACACACACACACATTACATCAACACTGGCCCATGCAGTACTGTTGTCCCTCACACACACACAGACATGCCGATTGGATGGGTCAATGTCAGGCTCTGGCAAACCTACAACACACCCTGTGCATATGTTGACACCTGTGCCACCACCTGTCATCTGTCACATTGATGCAGGAATAGGCTAACATGGTTCTGATGTACAGGGTGACATCATAGCAGTGTAGCAATAGTAGCAAGTTGCCAACAGGAAGGTGTACTGATATCCTTGTAGGTATATCTGAGCAGGCATTATGCATCACAGCTCTTATAGTCATTGTAGCATTGTTTACACCAGTGTTAGGTCTGAGTATGTATTGTCCACCCATGTGCCACTTGGATGAAGTGTACAGTGTTGACAGCATGTGTTAGTGAGTGGACAGTACGTGTGTGATGTGTGCATTACAAATTAGCTGGTGTGCATCTGTGAACATGCTGTGGGCGCACTGTCTGCATGTACGTGCATAGTGGACATGTGGGATGTGAGACATACCCTGTTCTACACATTGTTAACATCTCATGGTGTCTTTCGATGGCCAGTATGCATTCTACTACAGATATGTACTAACATGGGTACACATGTGAGTATGACATGGGTTGGCACTATGCTGTGGGTGATACCGTTGATATCTGTCAATGATCTGCAGTCTGGCAGTACACACCACCTCAACAGCATGACTATAACCAATCATTAGATGATGTCCTGACAAATGACTCACAATTGTAGGGAACTCAGTAACAGTTGGAACCTTCCAGTATTATACTATAACAGTAACCAGTGGTATTGACTGCTACACGTTCCTGGGACCACACCTGTGTGGCATAAAAACCTCTTCAGTACATGCAAACATACTAGGGATATGTCCATCCATATCTGGTAATGCATGCATTGGCCTACACTGCATTACCCGTATGGGACGCATATCCTACACAAGGGTATCATACAGACAGATACCTGTTGTCCAATACATGCTGTATAGCAGTACGCCGTCTATGGCATGGTCACCCACATTTACTATACATACCATCAGGACAGTACCACATAGGTGGTAGCCCTGAACATGTATGTTAGGTACCAATGTGTACAGACCGACACATGTTATGTAATCTCTCCCTTGTTATCCACATATCCATAGGTATTGTGGGGTCCCTCGGTGTTTCACATAACACATTAGGGGTCTGCATGCATATCCACAGGGCTGGTACACACCTATCATGACTGTCCATTATTGCCAGTCATTTTTGTGTATGAACATGTCTGACATATACCCCAGCAATTACCCTCACTCACAGTACTCTACAGTACATGTCATGGATGTGTGTGGCAGGGATATCCGTGGCTACAGGTCACTACATTGGTGGTCTTGATGGAGACATACATATGTGGCCTATGATCTGAGAAGCAGCGGCACAATCTGTCGAAGGTTACAAATGTATTCATGTAGTATGCAGGCTTCACACCTATGTACTGATTGAGGTCACATGTACACAAATCAGTTTGCCACACAGATACCCGATGTATGCAATGCACATACTGTTTGAAACATATGTCATACTGTAGTAAAAGCAAAACCCACATTGCATTGACCACTGGTGGCACACACACACACTCAGCATTCACAGGATTCAAACCCCTACCTCTCTATGTTATAATACTAGAGAGATGCACATTAACACGACGTACTATTTGCTTTATTGGAAGCTTTTTTTTTCAAAAGCTCTATTTGTAGGATGCTGACATCATCACACTTGGCAAAGAGGGATTCACCACTCCTAATGTATTTCCACAGTCTCCAAAAAGGTTACTCCTCTCAAAGGCAGTCTCACACACACACATTCACAGGATTCAATCCCCTACTTAACTATGTTATGCTACTGGAGAGATACGCATTAACACGGCATGCTTTATGCATTACTTGGTGGTTTTTGTTCTCCTTGAATATTTGTAGGATGCTGACATCATCAGACTTTCCAAAGAGGGATGTACCTCTTTTAAAAAGTGTTTCCCCAGTCTCCTCCTCTGAAAGGAAATCACACACATCTCCCCCCCTCACAAACACTCAGCGGTGGTAGGACTCAAACCCCTATCTGACTATATTATGACACTAGTGAGATACACATTAACACGACGTGCTATTTGCTTTACTGGGAGTATTCTTTTCCAAAGCTCTATTTGTAGGATGCTGACATCATCACACTTGGCAAAGAGGGCTTCACCACTCCTAATGTATTTCCACAGTCTCCAAAAAGGTTACTCCTCTCAAAGGCAGTCTCACACACACACATTCACAGGATTCAATCCCCTACTTAACTATGTTATGCTACTGGAGAGATACGCATTAACACGGCATGCTTTATGCATTACTTGGTGGTTTTTGTTCTCCTTGAATATTTGTAGGATGCTGACATCATCAGACTTTCCAAAGAGGGATGTACCTCTTTTAAAAAGTGTTTCCCCAGTCTCCTCCTCTAAAAAATCACACACTCCCCCCTCACAAACACTCAGCGGTGGTAGGACTCAAACCCCTATCTGACTATATTATGACACTAGTGAGATACACATTAACACGACGCGCTATTTGCTTTACTGGGAGTATTCTTTTCCAAAGCTCTATTTGTAGGATGCTGACATCATCACACTTGGCAAAGAGGGCTTCACCACTCCTAATGTATTTCCACAGTCTCCAAAAAGGCCACTCCTCTCAAAGGCAGTCTCACACACACATTCACACTCAGTATTTGCAGGATTCAAATCACTATCTAACTATGTTATGCTATTGGGGAGAAAAGCATTAACACGGCATGCTATATGCATTACTGTGTGGCTTTTGTTCTCCTTGAATATTTGTAGGATGCTGACATCATCAGACTTTCCAAAGAGGGATGTAGCTCTTTTAAAATGTGTTTCCACAGTCTCCTCCTCTCAAAGAAAATCACACACATACACTTGGTGTTTGCAAGACTCAAATCCCTAGCTGACTATATTATGACACTAGTGAGATACACATTAACATGATGTGCTATTTGCTTTACTGGCAGCATTTTTTTCCATAGCTCTATTTGTAGGATGCTGACATCATCACACTTGGCAAAGAGGGATTCACCACTCCTAATGTATTTCCACAGTCTCCAAAAAATCCACTCCTCTCAAAGGTAGTCTTACACACATTCACAGGATTCAAACCCCTGCCTACTCATGTCATGCTACTGGAAAGATATGCATTGACAGGGCACTCTATATGCATTACTGGGTGGTTTCTGTTCTGCTTGAATATTTGTAGGATGCTGACATCATCTGACTTTCCAAAGAGGGATGTACCTCTTTTAAGATGTGCTTCTACAGTTTCCACCTCTCAAAGGAAATCATACACCTCCTCCCCTTGGCGTTTGCAGGACTCAAACCTCTACCTGACTATATTATAATACCAGTAACATATGCATTAATACGACGTGTGATTCGCTTTACTGGATGCATTTATTTCAAAAGCTATATTTGTAGGATGCTGACATCATCACACTTTGCAAAGAGGTATTCACCACTCCTAATGCGTTTCCACAGTCTCCAAAAAGGCCACTCTTCTCCCAGCCAATCTTACACACACTCAGCAATTGCAGGATTCAAACTCCTACCTAGCTATGTTATGATACTAATGAGATATGCATTAACATGACATGCTACATGCATTTCTGTGGGGGTTCTATTCACATGCTATGTTTGTAGGTTGCTGCCATCAAACTGTACATGGTTATGTGTATGCACGTAGAGTTATGCAGTCCCACGAATGAACCTTGTGGGTTAGCAGGTGTTAACATCTTGAACAGGAATACACAATTCATACCTGGTGTGATCTATCTGTGGACATATTACCATTCCTTCTTATGACAATACATATTCATGAACGGATTATAGGTTTTGTGGATACCACGTGTCTGCGATGTTAGTAAAGGGATATTCAGGGTCTATGTGGGACCTGTGTTGCTCCTGTCAGTGATGTTTGTCCTGGGTGGTTGCCTTGCAAGATATGTAGCAGGTTTGGTGAATATGATGTGCTCATTAACATACCACAGATGTTTGTGTTGTGTGTTTGTCAGTTTACAATATCTCTGTTCCTGACTGCAGTCATGATGGACTCCATGGACTAGCATTTCAGACTTCGTAGGCTTATAGGAATATAGTTCCCATGGTGTGTTGTGCATCAACACTTGTGGGGTATGCCACATGTTGCTGTAACAGATTCAACGGTGTAAGATCCTGTAGAGAGTGTGAGGCTCAACAGATTTTTCGGGTGCAGTGTCTGTTTGTCCTGTCATTCACTTATGACACATATGGGGAAACATTGTTATCCACGTGATGGGATTTATTTGGCATTGGTGGGACCAGTTTACACATTCTACATGTGATATCTCCTGGTATGATGTTAGGGCCTTTTGTCACTGGGAGGTGGGTATGTATGTATGGGTCTGTCTGACAGGATGTTGACATTGTCAGTCAGGTACAGTTGACCCTGATCAGGACATATATGACTGTACATCAATATTCCTCACCTAGCTAAAGGAGGTGTAATGTTTCTGTCTGTACTCCTTTGCAGATTATCTTTCTACAGCAACAACAAACCTGAACACTAAAACCCTGTTATACTCTTTTACACACTTGACACACTACTGATCCTTTGTGATCAGTCGACAGTCTATGTCATCATCATATCCTGGCATGTCCAAAGGTCGGTTTTGTGTGTACTCTCTAGTCCAGCTAGTGCATATTGGAATTCTGACACATTGTTACAACTGCCTTATGTACACAGGTAACACTGTCCTCCTACCAACAGACTCAGATATCTGTGAGAGGTGCAACTGTATAGATGGACAGGAGGCTGAGCTCTCCCAAGCCATGACTGGCACAGTCTATCGGGTGGTGAAGGTAACCACACACAGCAGAAATACAGTCACACATGCACCGATGGCAACAGCAAACCGTATACATTGACACACAATGACATACTTGGAGCATCTAAATGTACTCTGCCTAAGCAGCTGAGACATCCAAAGCAGACACACAAACAACTGCTAACACACAACCATACACACATATCATCACATAGTTCACAAAGTCATTGTGCCACACAGTCACTGCCCTTAGGCCTAAACAACACACCTCATACAACTGTATTAGGTGAGTGTAATTGTTGGTCACACTGACATCCCACTCACCAGTCTGAACAAGGTGAAGGTCACTTTGTGCTGCGTGTTGGGTGCCAGGATATGCCACATGACGCATGCACTGTTGTCAGTCCACTGCAAGTACAAATATGGCTCCATCATTGAGCATTCCGGTGTGTAGACCCTCAGATGTTCCTCCCTGGACTACATGACAAGAGACATACAGGGGCTCTCTGATCATGTAGGCCATGACAGTATGACCCTGACCTTGTGTAGCATCTTACCCTCACCAAGTACTATGTCACAGTATACAGACGACATGATCAGTTTTAACAGTTGTCGAACATATTGTTGTCATTCACAGGGGATCCAGTGTCTGTCAGCCTGGGATTACATGCTCAACATGCCATGTACATTCGCTATGGATGCCATGCAGCTGTCACCCCTTGGCTTTCACAGACTGCCTTAGGATCTTGACACACACATAGTGGCTGTTTGAAGTGAGGGTCAGATGACATAACCACAGCCATAGATGTTACAGGGTACAGGAAACGGAGAGTGATGGTGCTCAACAACTGATGTCTAACCCTCAGAATGCATGCACTCAGGACTCACATCAGTATGGAATCTGTTGATATATGTGCAGTAACAAACACCTGGTTCAGGCTCACAAAAGCACAGCAGCACTAACATGTTTTACATCATACCATGGTTTTCAGACACAGGACTCGGACTGGACAACAACAATAGGGGGGGATTCCATATACATCATTCATACACACACCTCCAGGTTGGTAGCAGTACACAAAGCATTTGGGAACGTACATGTGCAACTGAGAGTGGTCAAAACTGCATTTCAGTGTGTAGACTGTTACAGACCACACTCCCAAACATGGGCACAACAGTTGTTATTCCTGGGAACACTGGGGAATGTGAAGGTCTCACCAAACACCATTATATTGTGTGACTTCAAATACACAAACATTGACTGGGTATACTACTCAAGCAGTGACACCCTCGCACAACATTTGCTAAGATTGTTACACTCAAATGCTAGGGCAGACCTGGTCACCACACCCACAGGGGGTTATATATGTGGTACCTGATCATCACACACATGGGGACTCTATGTTCCACAACAGAGGTATACATGTAATTGTTAAGGTCGGAACATACATTCATCTCACTAGACATACATATCCCATACACACACACACATCCTATGTGATCTCAGTGACCTACTTTTCATGAGCAAACATCACACTTGTACAAACTGAGGTGGTATCCTCAATGACCCTGGGACAGTGTTAATTATGGCTCAGACAACTACATACTTTACAAGCACATTCTATGGACAAATACTGGAATTCATGGATCATGCTATCCCAGATAACTGCAAGACTCACTCCTCCAAAGGCAGGGGACCTGTCTACTGGATCACAGCCATTACTGAGCTGTACATGGACAGGAGGAGGCTACTACTTTATAGAGCACAATCATAATCTGGAAGGCATCTCTGATCAGTACTATGGTATAGCTATGATCAGTTGTTGATTCATCTAAGGCCCACTTCTAACGGACACTTGCAACAGACACTGTGGACAATCACAGGGCCTTATTTACTTATGTCAGGGACCTGTGTGGGAACTCACAGCTATGCTGTGAGTTACTGCATAATTACTAATGATTCAGTGAATCCACTGACATTGCAAACATACTGGACTACAGGTTCAGTGGGAATGTTTCCCCACCAACCCCCCTGCAGTGCACATGTCCATCACAACAGCGTGTAACCTCCCTGACATCACAGATGAACATGTGTATGCTGCCCTCTCCATAGCAGACAACACAGCATCAGTGGGACCAGATAATGTCCCAGACTGTGGCATACACAAGATTCATGACAAACTTCACACTCACATTATGTCACTGTTCAATATCACAGTTACTACAGGATGTGTACCCATGGAATGGAGTACAGCTATGGTGTACCCACTATACAGTGCTGGTGCCACAAGGGACCCTGGACATTATCACAATATATGCCTAACTATCCTGGTCTGCTATGCTATGGAGTGTATCATCATGGAACACATACACATACACATTGTGAACCTACAGACACTGGATCCTACACAATTTGGTGTTGTTGTGGACATATCTTGCCTCTTGCAGATGTTTGATGTCTTTACACAGTGAACAGGTCCATAGGCATACACAGGGTTGTCCACACAGCCTACCTGAAGCTCGCACACCACCTCTACACAATACCCCACTTGGCCTTTGCACATTAGATCACCGGATTCAATATCTACACATATGTCACAATCTGGATTGCTAACTGGATCATGGATAGCACACACATGGTCAGTATTGCAGGTGCCATGTCTGACTATACACCAATTACACGTGGCATCCCACAGGGCTCAGTCCTGGGACCTCTCTTGTTCTGTATATATTTCTGATACATACTGGCTAACACAGGAGGAATATGGATGACCATGTTTGCAGATGACTGCAAACTGTGTGCCATATTCGACTCCACAGCTGGCACAGGCATCCTCAGAAAGGGTCTCACAGAGATGGCTGACTGGTGCCAGAGCCATGGCCTACAGCTACCTTACTTTAGATGCATAGTCATCACCTTTGGTAGTAACATCGTGCACACACATTACCACATAGGTGATGATACATCACATACAGTGTGTGTGGTTTGTGATTTGGGGACATTAATACTTAGTACTCTTGCCTTTGACATACACGTTGCCAATGCTGTTGGATGCACTTTCTATTTACGCAACCGTATTCCATACAGTTTTACATCCAGATCAGGTGGGGTCATTGTGACCCTGTAGTGATCTGACATATGCTTGGATACAATGGCCCATTTTGGATGTACCTTACCCAACACCTGCAGCAACTGGAATGTACACAGATTTACATACCAAGTGGATCTAGGAACTCACACAGATGGTATGCACAATTTGGCTATGGTGACCCCAGCTCTCCTCAGTTGCTTACTGCCTACTTGGATGCAGTCTGTGCCTTTTCTTTGATGCCATGTCCATCACAGCATTGATGGACAGGCTCCACATGAGGATATCAAAGTCCCTTACAGCTACATGCTCCAGGGACAGGTACATGAGCAATGATGTCAATAGGACATGCTGGTGGGGCATATTACCATCACAGAGGCTCCACTCACTCGGGAATGTGATCACAGTACCACATATGCACAGACTCACACTGAACACCTACAGGTGACATCTTCACAGGTGGACGGGTGATCGTATGTTTAGCCCTGGGATATGTTATGGGTCCTTGATAGACAGAGGCAGAATGAAATGAACATATGTGAGATATCTTGTGTGACCTACTATTGACAGGCACAGTCTACTGATCTAGCGTGATTGCAGACTACAAACACACTGTGGCTAGGCTTCTACATACCCTAGGGCAGATAGCCTAGTGTCAACCTCTGAACCTATGCTAATGTTCAGGATGCACATTGTTCAGTGATGGTACTGATTGCAGGTTTTGTTTCTTCTTTGCTTTACTACTTCCTATGAACAACCTAGGTTTCTGCATAACATATTTGATTGTGACAGTATTTCACTATTTTATATTGTGTCTGTTGTCATATCACTGTGTGCACATGATGGATTGGTGAATAGTGCGAGATGCCTGGGTTGACACTTGCAACTGTGGGATATGTGTGGCCCACTGTTGTACTCAAACTTGGCCTAAGTGTGTGAGCATGCCCAGTTCAGACTTTCAGTGTTTTGTTGCCTGACATTTGTCTCATAGTTTCAAGTGTGTGAGCATGCCCAGTGTGACCTTGTAGTATGTTGCTGTCTGAGGTCCACTATGTTTGTTGATGTGTGTGAACATTACCAATATTAACATTTATACTATATGTGTGTTGAATATCAGGTTCTATTATTACTGCAGGCCTCACCTTTGTGTCTTGACTCGACAAGGATTATGCTATGCATGCAAGGTTTCCATTAGATACTTAGCATTGACTTATCAACATTTTTCATGCAAGTTGACCATTGACATACTGTCATGGTTTAGTAGTTCTGTACTCTGACTATAGTGCACTGTATCCTGGGTTCGAGGACTGTCACTGCTTCATGTTTTCATACATGGCAGAACAGACTGCTTCAAGAAAAGTGAAGCAAATATGAACTTGTTAACCTGCTTTTGAGGAACTATACCCACATTTGACCAGACTTGCACAACATTGCTCAATGTTGCCCAACATTGCTGGACAGTGCACAATATTGCTGAACATTGCCTGTAGTTGTGCTACTTAGTGTGTGCAATTTTGTTCACATATACTAAATAGTGGTGAGAGCTGTTTAGCAGTGCTTTATATTGCTTAACACATAGCAATCATGCCTCAGGTGGTGCTGCAGGGCTGCCTATGTTGGATGCCCAATTTACACTCCCTATACATGTTTGTTAACAGGTAGTGTCAAGTAAGGCATCGCTTTTACTATATGTGCGAGTCGGAGAGAGGTATAATTTCCAGGGTTCCTACTGAGCCAGTGTATATGCTATGCGTTGCCTCTTTGCCAAGGCCAAAGCATACTGGGCACACATCCTTCTGCCTACTGGGGCAGGCTCAGGTTGTTCCTCCTCCGAGTCACGCTCTGCCTGTGATGGCCTTGGCAATGGTGGGGGGCTGTTGTGCCCGGCCCTATGCTGCTCCTGCTGCAGCTGTTTTTGCAGGATTATATTGTGTAGCATAGCACATGCCATGACTATTTGGGTACATGTAGTTGGAAGTACTGCAAGGCTCCACCAGATGTGTCCAGGCACCGGAACCATGACTTGAGCAGCCCAAACACATGCTCGATTACATTTCATGTTTGTGCATCTGCCTCATGGCGATCTTGTTCAGGTGTGTGTGAATTTCTGATGGGTGTCATCAGCCATGGCTCAAGTGCATATCCAGCATCCCCCACTAAGTAACCATGAGGGAAGTCCCCATTGGCAAATGTCTGGTACAGTTGTGTAAGATGCCAGATATGGGAGTCATGGTAGCTTCCAGGGCAGCCAGCACACACATTCATTATTATGCCCTGGGCATCACACACCACCTGGCAGTTGATGGAGGGGTAACCCTTGCGGTTAGAGTAGACCCTACCCCGCTCACTGGCTGGTGCTTTGATGCGAATGTGCGTGCAGTCTATTGCACCCACTGCCTCAGGGTATTCCGCTATTTGCTGGAAGAGAAGCATATTGCTGGCCAATACCTCATGGGAATTGGGGAAATATACATGATCACTGACATGTGCTGCAATGGCATTCAGGAAATGGTGCAGTACCCTAGATGCTGATGCCTGTGAAATCCCCATCATATCGCCAGTTGGTCTCTGAAAGGTACCTGTTGCTAATATTCTCAGGCCAACACATACCTTGGTTTCCACTGGGGTGGGTTCCCCTCAGTTGGTTCTGTGTGTGAGGCATGGCCTGCACAGCTCAACAATTTGCTGCATGCGGTCTCTGTCCACTCTATAGTGCTCTACTATCTCCAGCTCATGTAGCCCCTGGTAGGTTACCATAGGCCTGTACACTCTTCTCCGTCTCCTCACTGTGGGCTGCTCAGCAGCATTTGCATTGTCACCACCCTCAGCATGTTGCATATGTTGCCTTATGACAGCAATGGCAGCCCCTAACATTTCTTTGTCTCAGTGAAGCTTTTTCAGTTTTCACTTCTATTAGCTTACTGCAGTGTTGCAGTGTGTCTGAGAAATACATACTGGAATGTTTTGGCTAGGTTTTGAGTGCTGGGCTGGGCTGGGCTAGTGTAATGCCTGTGCAATTGGCTGATTCCAATTGTTTTCACCTGCTAGCTCTGCTAGTACTCCCTGGTTAACTTCCTACTATTTGTTGTGCTTCCTTTTTCCTTTCTGTTTCCTCAGGGGGCAGCGCCATGCAAACAAGCGCAAACACGTGCACACCAGCTCACACGCTCGCACACATGCTTACATGGACTACAACTTGCTTATTCCTGTTAAAATGCGTGCACACCAGCACAAACACGCTTACAACTATTTACACAGCCTTACATATGCTTACTCAAGCCTACACGCACGCACATACACTTACACGCGCGCACACTGTTTTACTTGGGTTTACTGGCACGCACACGTGTGCATACATGCTCAGCAAGAAACTTTGGTGTTATCCACAGCATACACCTTTGATTTCTTGACTTTACCTGGCCTACCTGTTGACACACCTCTTTCACTATTATGTAAATATAAGCTGACACATGTCGCTCTGCTCCAATGAGCTGCACTCCTTTCATACATACCCCCCTCGTGATTTCACCTATCTTGTACTCTGTTACTCCCCTTATCCTACTCCTACACTCCACTGACTGTGCTCATTTGCTATGTGAACTTGCGATTCACTATCATAACTCTCATTTGCATAGGATTGCCTACTAATGCTTAGTTACATCTCTTAGACTGAGCTTCCCCCCTTAGCAACCTCTACTCGGTGGCCATGTTGTCTTCAGCCTGCCATTCCCTTGCATTGTAAATTCATTTTAGCTATGAAATCCTCATTTGTGGATCTTAATTATTAATTTTCTGCTTTTTAGGGTGCAGCGTGTTTGCGTGGCGCTGCACTACTGTTAAACCCCGGAAATCGGGATTAAAAAAAAGTTATTTTATTTTTAATTTGCATCACTTCCCATTGACAATGGTCGTATTTTTGACCATTGGCATGCTTCCTCCTGTGAATGCATGCTTTTTTTACAGCTGACACGGCTCCATTTTGCTATTTGCAGAACCGTACTCAGTTATCAACTGAGTACATTTCTGCAGATAACACTACTCCTACTTGGACAGGTTCGGGTTTCCTGGATCGCAAATTTACCTCATCTACATGGCTTTCGCCTGCAATTAAGGTGATTTGCATATCTCAGCCTTGTCTGTGTAGGACTAGTTTAGAGAGCTCAGTTGTCCCCCCCTGCCGGCTGTTCCTGGATCGCTCGGCGGACATGTTGGCTTGCTGGAATCTTACTCTACTCTTAGACTCCGTGCAAGCCTTCGTGAATCCGGCCCTACAACTGCACTTGTTTTGTGCAGAGAAGTCATCATCTGCTCTATGAAGGGCTATAACTTCAATTATTCTGAATACACTGTGTATGGAGCTGTGAAAACAATTAATTTCACTGGTCTGAGTAGCTACTTCCACTTTGAAACAAATGTACATTTTCTATCTGATTTATTATTGCTTTTTTATAGAGACTGACATTTTAAAACAGTATAAATAAAAGAAAAACATTCTCAGACTTTAGGAAAAAAACAAAACAGTCTTCAATAATTTTTCAGCATGGTTTGTGTTTTATTTGACATCATTTTTCTGTGTATTCATATTAAATAATACTTTGTTTAAAGTTCTTCATTATTTAAATAACGGAGAAAATGTTATGAACTGTCTTAATAAAATTAACTACATTAACTGCAACCCAGACTTCTTATAATATGATGCAGAGGTCATGCGGGTGTCATAAATATGCATGAGACATGATGATTAACCCTAGTATTTCTTATTATGGCCCAGTACAGTGATTGTTATCTTAATCAATTAATTATCTCAGAGTGCAGCATAATTTATTTAGTATTTAATTCACATACTGTATGCTGTCTTAGGGGTGATTTCTATTTGTAACTTAATCATCTAGAATATGGTGATGGTAGTGCCATCAGAAGAAAAGGAATGAGCAAGAGAATGTCTGCAGCTTTATTTAATTATTTTTTTTATTTTTCAGCTGTTGTTTATATGCTTGGAGCTGTTTTTGTGGCAATATTCATCTGCTTGACGAAATGTAATGATGTTAGGCAGTATGCATAATTATAAATCACATAATATAAACATAAATTTAAAAAAAAAAAATATATATATATATATATATATATATATATATATATATATATATATACATATACACACACACACACACACACACACACACACACACACACACACACACACAGAATTATTGGCTCTGTCCAAATGGATAATGTTAATGCCTTTCACATTCAAAAATGGCTTACGCTTCATATTTTAATGGATCCATATGAGGAGAAATATATGTCTGCATTAGAGTCTGCAAACAGAGATAAAGCCCTGACTTTTGCACCAGATGATCCAGGTGTGACTAATACTGAAGAAGCTATCCCTGGGGTGGTGGGAAATGAGTGTCAGTTGTCAGCTCTCCCACCTCAGTGTGAGGAGTTGTGGCTGAATGACCATGTCTGCATTAAATAAATCACCATGCACAAAGTTCAGTGACCATGAATATAAGTACCTGCACCCTTTGCAGAAGTCACAACATTGGCAAGGGAAATGAGTGAGGCTTATAACCAAAAGAAGCTCTAGCTCCCATGACAGAGGATATCATTGGTCTTAGAGTATTGGTCTCTACTCTCAAGTGTATTCATTTGCTGGAGGGTTTCTCCACCCTGGGTGGAATTAATTAAGTATTAGAGGAGGTGTGAGGGTGCTTTGATGGACATCATGTTTGTTAAGAAACCAAGAAGAAAATATTAAAAACAGAGCTGCTTCTCATATTTTTATGATAAAGTGGATACCACATTATGGTATAGGCAGTACAGTGTTTGTCAATAAACCTATATAATGCATATTTAATTTGTATATCAAATAATGATTTGTAGACACTGCATAGTATACCAAGCAAGATAGTAAGTACAGCACAATGAAAATGAATGAAGGGCAGAAGATAAAACGAGTCAATAATAACAATGGTACAATAATAATAATAATAATAATAATTATAATAATAATAATCATGGCAAAGGCATAAATATGTGGGAAACGCTGGAGGTACAAAGAGCCTTAATAGAAGGTAGTGATGAAAGGCAGCATGCTTTGCATCTCAAGTGTGAAGTAAAGTATGCAATACAAAATAAATGGTAGCAGAATGCCAATAAGTATGACATGCACAAGACATATAGGTATGGCATGACAATGCATATGCAAGGTTGCATAAAACAGCATCAGAAATATGACTCCAGCAGAATATGAAAGCACAGCTTGCCATATGGCACCAGACATATCTTTATTTTCCTGATGTGCGTACAGTCAAAACACATTTGGCTGGATTCAATAAATCTCGCAGAAGCTACTTGAAGACAATGCAGCACACCTTAGAAGACTTCAGTGAAACTGGTATGGACGCAATTCCAGAAAGCATTCTGATGATAGGCTGAGTACTTAAGTATTAAACGAAGATAATTAGGGATTCTGCCTACACTGATCTGATGCTAAAACATACCATGTGCACACAACCCAAATGTGACAAATAGCCATGCCAACTCCATTTTTCAAAGCCTTGAAGCATACTTTATGGACCTCCAAGGAATTTAAGTGAATATTACTGGTTGTGGCAAAATCCATAGCAAAACATGAAAAAATATATAAAAATGTAACCTTGATATACTGCAACAAGGTGCAGTGATGCACGCCATAAATGAGGATGTGGCTGTGCACCCTAGAAGGAAGCCAGTTAGAGTCAGAGTAAGGCTGCAACTAAACCAGTTGTCAGACCTGGAAATTATCGACAGACGCCATCTAGATAAACAACTAGTGCAGGCTGTCTACAACGTGTGTCTCAGACATATCTTTGCAGACCATGTGAGGAAATCTCATCCCCATGAAACAAAAGTGTGTCTCAGCCTGGGTGTACTTGCATCTGGGACATTCCAGAGACACATAGGGAATGCAGTGAGAGTATCACAGACAGCTTCCAGTCATATCCTTGAAAAATTCCTGGAAGCAATGTGCAGCAAAGTGGATGACTACATACTCTTTCCATCCACCCACCTCCATGGAGCAGAGAACTGTAATGCACCAGTTCTATAACATTGCAAACTTCCCACATGTTTTCAGTGTAATAGATTGGACACACATATCTGTCGAAACACCAGTACATCCAGATGCAGACTGTTATGTAAACAGAAAGGGATGGCCATCCATCAACTGCCAACCTGTGTGTGCAGTAGATGGCAGTATAACAAACATCATAGCAAAATAGACTGGAAGTGTCCATGATGCTGCCATTTGAAAGGTAAAGTGGACTGAGGGCTGCATTCCAGAGGTACTACTACTACTGCTACTAGTAGGTGAGTACAGGAACATTGCTAAAATGCAAGTTAAGAATACCCCTCAAAACAATATCTGTTGTGAACAAAACTGTTTTTACTCCTCACAACAGGTGACTGTGGTTATCCACTTGATCTGCGCTAATGACCCTGCACTGTGAATTATCAAACCTTGCACAGGAGGCCTACAACAGAGCAGATGCAACAACCTGAAACACCATAAAGTGTGTGCTTGGTGTGCTGAAAGCTAGGTTCAGATGTCTGGACACATTTGGGGGTGCACTACAATACACACCTGAAAAAGCAGCAAAGATGATAACAGTGAACACCATATTGCACAACATGCTAACCAGAGTTCTTGGAGGTCATCCAGCTGCAGGTGTGGGTAAACTACCCCAAGAACCCCTATTGTCTGAAGAGGACATCCCAGAGGTATCATAGGAGTAGCACGAGGGAATAGGGGACAGAAGTCACAGCTGCAGGCAACGTAGGGGACAAACACAAGTGCAGGCCCAGGCAACTCGGCAGCATCTGACCCAGATCATGGGTCAAGCCACACATACACGAGTGCACAGAATGAAAATTGATGTTCAGGTGTTGACCCACCATAACAACACAGATTGCATCTAATGGCAAGTACCCACTAGATGTACACACTGAAGTTCACACAGGATAATCAAAACATATTGCAACATGAGCATATGCAAATGTGTCAGAACAAGGATCATCAACTCAGGGTACAACTGACACAGGTATGCACACACACTCAGATTATTGTATGATTGTATAGTAATCAATAAGGGAAACACATCAGTGCTACACATGCATATCTGTACAATATAAAAACATGAAAAAAAGAGAAATCACATAGGACATAATGTATATTTGTTTAATTTCAGAAGACACATATCACAGTACAGTGTTATTTCCATAATATGAGCCAGCTATGTGTATTACACTGTTGGACACACTCAGTGCAGTCTAGGGAAACCACACTGACATCTCGCACCACAATCTGCTCTGCCCTGACCACATACAGACATATCTTGCCTTGGTTGCTCCACAAAGGAGATGCATGAGGTTACAACACCATGTTGAGATAAAAGTGCATAACTGCAAGCTGGAGACATTGTGATTAGTGGGTCCACAAGATATGGGCCAGCAGATGAACTCTGTGTAGGTTGGACTACAGACAGTGATTCTCAATGGCCAGTGGCGGTTCTTTGGACAGGTAGCCTGTCTCTCCCAGGTTGCAATCTGCTGAGCACAATCAGGGAATGCAGAATCCTGCTGGTAGTGTAATACTGCTTCAGTGCCATAGAGACCAAGGTTTCCACTGACAGTGGCACAGCTGTCAGACTTTCATTCTGAGTAGCAAATGCAGCCATACTCTCACCTTGCCTGCGGTCTTGTCCTTCATGCATGGCACATAGCTGGTCTGCCACATGATCTGTGGCATGGGCAAGTGCATGGATATCTGAACGATGCCATTGCAGTGACCACTCATTTGTCTGCAGCAGATGACAGACACCATCTGCTCGCCTATGTCTACTATGATGCCCTATTCCTGATTGTTGTGTGGATCTGCCAGCAGCAGTGCTCTCAACTTGGGTCTTTTGGTCAACAGTCTCACTGTATTCAACATCTACTGTATCCTATGAATGGCTAGACAAGTGGACTCCACATCTGAGGCTACATCTTCTGCAACATCACTGAATCTCATGGATGGACTCTCAAACAACTCAAGGTCTTCTGTGCCAGGAGCCATACTACCATGCTGAGACACATCTTGAACACCATTCTGAACGCTGGATGGGCTGCTGAATGATGTGCCTACAGCACATGATGAACATCATCAAAGACATATGGCATAGATATCTGAGTCTACCTCGACCCATCAAAATAACGTTTCAGGGGCTGTAGCTTAAATCGCAGTGCAATCTCAGAGTGAGACTATAAAAGTAGTGGGGTGTGGGATACAGGGTGGTTAGCCTCCTGCATAATTGTGGTTAGTGTTGTGTTTTTTTTATGTGTTTTTTTCCCCGGTTTATTTGTCTTTCGCGAAAGTGCATTTTCGAAAAAATGTACTTTCATGAAAAGGAGTTTGCTTGTTTATGTCTCATTGAAACGTAATTTTGATGGGTCAATGTACACACAGATATTTATTTATCTCTCTCTCTGTATATATATATATATATATATATATATATATATATATATATATATATATATATATATATATATATATATATCACTGCAATAATATTGCAAACAATAATGACTTTACATGTAGTGTACTGCATGTATGCTTCACAGAGTCTGCATTTTACATGGCCAGCATACATCACATATGTGATGAATAAAAAAACCAAATACCTGACAACAACTAAAGGGAAGATGGTGTTGTAGAACAGGGATGAACTTCAACTAGTGTATGGAACGAACAGCATTAGTGATCACATTATTTACAACATTAACCAGGTGAACACAGTTAAAACATAGAGAATATTACACATACCACTCATATGTGCACTTGAGGACATTGATGTAGATTGGCCAAAGATTGATAAGAAGGACACAGCATTAATGGAGGTCAACTGCAGGATTAACAGCAAGGGCAGGTATGAAACATAACATACTACTGACAGACTCCTCCTGTAGAGACACTGTGGGTTGTACTGCAGATCCAGCAGTGGGAAAGTGAAGAGAAAGGTAGCACAGCCATGTACTCAGCAAAATAATACTGGCAGCATCACATATACAACACAGTAACATGGGCTGTAAATACTCACATGATGGACATTGTAACTGTACACCAGATGAGCCTGCATTGAAAGCAATATATATATATATATATATGGTTCTACCTGACATAGCCGAAACCACACAACACCGACAACCACATCACCGACACCACATATTCGACAGTCCATAAACACGAAACCACACATAACCGACAACGAAATAACCGACGGTACACAAACACGAAACCCCATACACTGCACACACCACAATAACAATTATTAAAAACAAAACACATCCCCATTCCACAAACCACACACACAACACAAGCACACCAAAATCCTTACAAGCCCACTAACCTAACGCCCCTAACGCCCCCTAACCCTTAACTCACCCCCTATCGCCCCTAACCCCCTAACTCACTACCACCCTATCGCCCCTAACCCTAACTCCTAACCCTAACACCCCACCCCCCCCCTTCCCTAACCTAACTAACTTAACCTACCCCACCCCTATCATTCATCCCGTCACTCTCACCCCACGCCGCACCCTAACGTCCGTCGTTACCGCATACTCACACAGCCTTTCCCGTCTTCTGCATTGTCGATGTTCTGCCACTTCTCAATTCGATTCGTCGGTCTTCTCGTTTTTGATCTGGAGCTCCGACAATTCGGCTGTCGGTCTTCGCTTGTCTGTCGAAGTCAGGTAGAACCATATATATATATATATATATATATATATATATATATATATATATATATATATATTTATTTTTTAACAATAAACTTCTTTATTAAATTATCACTTATGATATAAGCAATCATATTTTTATATAAATGAAAACAAGCCATATTGACATAATCTTAGTTGCAAGCATTTTACATTCAAAACCATACTGACATAATTTTAGATATAAACATTGCATGTCACTTATAATCTACCCAATCATTATCAGTCAAACATTACTTAACTCATTCAAATTCTGCCTTCTTTTAAACCTTATTCCTCCCCTGTATCTATTGTTCCCACAATTCCCATTTATCCTATGTAATTTGCTCCTACCCTTTTCTAAAGATCCCATTTCCAGTCATGTTATCTCTGTTATTATATTCGCTAATTCTAGAACAATTGGTTTAGACTTTGATTTCCATTTTCTAGTAATTGCTTTTTTGGAAGCCACCATAATTAGTCTCAGCAAGGCCATACTATGCCTAGGCAATTCCAGTTCTGTATCATATTTCAGAAAAATCATTTCCCTAGTTACACCAATTTGCTCACCCAGTATCTCTGATACAGTAGCATGCAGGGAATATTTAAAATCTAGAGAACACTTCACTTCCAAATACTCAAATAAAACAAAACGAAATAATCACCAAGAACATAGTATTTAATGAAGCTTTCGGGCACACATCCCTTCATCAGCATACATAATCACATCTAAATGTTCTATATATAGAGGGTTATTTAAAAAGCACATGATCAGAACCAGCCAATAAAAATCTCTAATCCACTGTATCATTACATAATTTAAAAACATATGATCAACCATTTATCAATGAAATTTTTTTAAAAAACTTTAAGAATAACAAAATTTACTTAACGTCAATATCTATTAAAAACTGTATAATAAATAAATACATATATTTTATTTTATTTCTAATTGCTTTCTAACTAAAACAGGCTTTATACTAACTGCACTGTTCAGGCCTGGGTTTGAATCTGCCTGTAGTCTAATTATCCAGTCCAGCTCTTTTAACTCTATGGCATTATTTATATCACCACCTCTTATACCTTGCTCAACTATATCCACCACTCTAAATTTAAAATTATGAGTTTCAAATTCCATAATATGTTTATATAGGGCATTTGTTTGTACTTTCCTATTTATTTCAGATCTATGTTCTATAATACGGTCCTCTTGTAGTTTTCCCAATATAAAATGCATAGCAGTAGACTAATCTACTCGTATTGCATCTTGCTACTATATGAAACTTGTATTCCTTATTTGTGATAGGATGTTTAAATATTTGGTCAGATTCAAATATATCTTTACAACAGGTACAGTTTTGGTATTTATAGGTGCCTAATCTACCCTGTTCTAACTTACGTATTCCCTTAAAATCTTTGTAACATAATATATTTTTTATAGATTGGTGATTTCTGTACGCAAAACTAGGTTTAGGGCCTACCAGTTTTTCTATTTCTGGCATAGCCATCAATATTGGCCAATTTCTTTCAATAATCTTAGTGGTTTGATAAGTATACCCATTGTATGTCATGACATATCTACTTTTATATTGTTGCATTATCCTTTGTGTTGTACATGATTCTTCCATTTGTATTAAGGGGACATTAAATACTGGTCTATACATATTATGTCTACCTAAATTTACTTCTTCCATAATATTGTTTACAATAATCTCAGTATAACCATTGGTTACAAACTCATCCTTCATTTTACCTATCTCAGCTTCATATTGCTTATTGTCTTGTTGTTAACTTACTCACCCTAATCATTTGTGATTTAACAATTCCTTTAAATATATGTGGAGGATGCATACTTGCTTTTTTCAAATATCTTACTGTGCGTACTTCTTTCTTATGAATCATTGTTTCCAGTTTGTCATTTCTTTTATAAAGTTTAACATCCAAAAACACTATACTATGCCTAGAGTAGTCCATCTTAAACTTTAAAAAGTTGGTTGTATTATTTAAATAAGATAAATAAAGCAATAAGTTCTCTTCAGTGCCTTCCCATATGAAAAAACAATCATCCACAAATCTGACATAACTTTTCACATATACATTGTGTGCATTATTGTTGCTTAATACATATTTCTTCTCCCAATAATATAACACAAGATTTGCAAATGTGTTTGCCACTGAGGTTCCCATGGCCACTCCTGTTAGTTGTTTATAAGGAATACCATCAAAGATGAATACATTCTTAGTCAAAACCATTGTTTATAAGGAATACCATCAAAGATGAATACATTCTTAGTCAAAACCAGGTCTAACAGTAAACATAATTTTTCTACTTCACATGGTTGCATAGTGGAATCCATTAATAATAATCTCCTTATGGCTTCAATACCGTAATCGATAGGAATAACTGTAAATAGTGATTCCACATCAAGTGTTACCAAAATATATTCATTTGTTGCCATACCATACCATGTATTTAATTTACTTAAAAAATCAGTTGTATCCTTTATAATACTGTTACACCTAGGTAGGAATTTGGCCAATTCATTTTGTAAATATTTAGAGATAGGTTCAGTCACCCACCCTTTACCTGAAACAATGGGTCTCAATGGGGGATCTTGTAAAGATTTGTGGATTTTGGGAATTCCATAAATCTGTGGAATTTTGGGGCATGGAACAGAAAAATAGTTGAATAAATCTAATGAAATTTCATTATTTAACTGCATGTCATATATAACCATATTGACTTGCATTATTTGATTTTTTACTTCCAAAAAAGTTATTTGTTTAAATGTATTGACATCAGCAAGAAAGTTTTTAAACTTTATATTATAATAACTTCTATCCATAAGCACGGTAGCCCCACCATTATCTGCCTGTTTTATGATTACTTCCTTATCATTTCTTAATTCCAAGAGGGCTTGATATTCCCCATATGTTAAATTATACTTTCTTACTTTATCACATTTATTTAAATATAGTGACCTTATTTCAATTTCAACTATATTAGTTAAGGCTAATAGCACAGGTGATAGCTGAGGAATAAAAGTACTAGACTTTTTATAAGAAGTTACTGTAGGGTTCGAGTTTGTAAGCAATAATTGTAACATTATACTTCTTGTAAATAATTTAAGGTCAATAATTGCATTAACTATATTGTCCATAGCAAAGGGTATGAATTTCAGTCCTTTGCTCAACAGTTTATAATGATCTTCTGACAAGCAACGCTGTGTTAAATTTAAAGTACCTTTATTAATGGTAGCAACGGCTACATTTATCTGCGAGGTGCTTTGTTGGTTTGCCTTGGGCTGTCATTCTTCCTTTTCGCCCCTTGCACTGCTTGCTGCTGTGATACTGCTACATTTGGAATTTTCTCCGGTTGCATTTTTCAAATTATTACCTTTTCCGGCTGTTTTAACCAAAACGGTAAAAAAGCAGAGATCTCCGCTTGTTTCTTATTTTTAAAATCAACTTTTTGTTGTGTTGGAGTACAGGTACTCGATGTATTCGGTGTATTCAAGCTGTTACCTCCTGTAACTAACACCATTAGGACCGCCGTCTCCTCGGTCCTTCTTCTTGGCCCTGTTTGTGGTGTTACTGGAATTACGTCGTGCACACTAGCTTGCTGGCTAGTTGATGTTACCGGCATTGCTTGTGGCAGATTAAAGTCATCTAGCTGATCAAGCAGCCTTGTTGTTATATTGTTACTCTTATTTTGTAGATAACTTTTATTACTGAAAGGTTTTGAATGTTTATATTCTGGTTTGGGCCAGGAAAAGATATGCCCGTTTTTGAAATCCTGTACATCACGTTGCAATTTACGTTTTTTCTTTAACTCAAGTCTAGTATCCATAACATGTACATGTTCAATGAAAGTCTGATAATGTTCGTTTGTAGTGTCACCATTAATACATTCCAGCACTTGTTTTTCTAAAGCTTCTATTTCAGTAAGTAAGGAATGTTCTGTATCTACAAAAATTCATTCATAAGTTTCATGTAATTTTCACTTAATTCTAGATTAAGCTGTTGCCATTTTACTAACAGTTCCTCATAGACATTACCATAAGAGTATAGTTCTAAGTATGCTGAAAAGCTAAATCTTTGCCATTGAAGTTGCTTATAGCTACTCACTTTTCTCTCCAGTACACTTAGCAGTTTGTTTAGTTCTTTGGTATCATTACCTATGGGTGCGTCTTGAGGTTTATCAATGCCTGTTGTCTGCAACAAAGGATTATTTGCTTTCATTAACAGTCTTTTTATAGATGATCATGAAGACATCTCACAGCAATCTGTTTTCAGTATCAATATAAGTAAGAAAAGCTGGTTTGACCAGTGGTATAAAGTCAGAAATCCAGAGAACACTTCACTTCCAAATACTCAAATAAAACAAAACGAAATAATCACCAAGAACGTAGTATTTAATGAAGCTTTCGGGCACACATCCCTTCATCAGCATACATAATCACATCTAAATGTTCTATATAACTTTCTTGCTGATGTCAATACATTTAAACAAATAACTTTTTTGGAAGTAAAAAATCAAATAATGCAAGTCAATATGGTTATATATGACATGCAGTTAAATAATGAAATTTCATTAGATTTATTCAACTATTTTTCTGTTCCATGCCCCAAAATTCCACAGATTTATGGAATTCCCAAAATCCACAAATCTTTACAAGATCCCCCACTGAGACCCATTGTTTCAGGTAAAGGGTGGGTGACTGAACCATCTCTAAATATTTACAAAATGAATTGGCCAAATTCCTACCTAGGTGTAACAGTATTATAAAGGATACAACTGTTTTTTTTAAGTAAATTAAATACATGGTATGGTATGGCAACAAATGAATATATTTTGGTAACACTTGATGTGGAATCACTATTTACAGTTATTCCTATCGATTACGGTATTGAAGCCATAAGGAGATTATTATTAATGGATTCCACTATGCAACCATGTGAAGTAGAAAAATTATGTTTACTGTTAGACCTGGTTTTGACTAAGAATGTATTCATCTTTGATGGTATTCCTTATAAACAACTAACAGGAGTGGCCATGGGAACCTCAGTGGCAAACACATTTGCAAATCTTGTGTTATATTATTGGGAGAAGAAATATGTATTAAGCAACAATAATGCACACAATGTATATGTGAAAAGTTATGTCAGATTTGTGGATGATTGTTTTTTCATATGGGAAGGCACTGAAGAGAACTTATTGCTTTATTTATCTTATTTAAATAATACAACCAACTTTTTAAAGTTTAAGATGGACTACTCTAGGCATAGTATAGTGTTTTTGGATGTTAAACTTTATAAAAGAAATGATAAACTGGAAACAATGATTCATAAGAAAGAAGTACACACAGTAAGATATTTGAAAAAAGCAAGTATGCATCCCCCACATATATTTAAAGGAATTGTTAAATCACAAATGATTAGGGTGAGTAAGTTAACAACAGACAATAAGCAATATGAAGCTGAGATAGGTAAAATGAAGGATGAGTTTGTAACCAATGGTTATACTGAAATTATTGTAAACAATATTGTGGAAGAAGTAAATTTAGGTAGACATAATATGTATAGACCAGTATTTAATAATGCAACAACATAAAAGTAGATATGTCATGACATACAATGGGTATACTTATCAAACCACTAAGATTATTGAAAGAAATTGGCCAATATTGATGGCTATGCCAGAAATAGAAAAGTAGGCTGTAGGCCCTAAACCTAGTTTTACGTACAGAAATCACCAATCTATAAAAAATATATTATGTTACAAAGATTTTAAGGGAATACGTAAGTTAGAACAGGGTAGATTAGGCACCTATAAATGCCAAAACTGTACCTGTTGCAAAGATATATTTGAATCTGACCAAATATTTAAACATCCTATCACAAATAAGGAATACAAGTTTCATATAGTAGCAACATGCAATAGTTCACCGCCACTTGTACGCACTGCTATGCATTTTATATAGGGAAAACTACAATAGAACATAGATCTGAAATAAATAGGAAAGTACAAACAAATGCCCTATATAAACATATTATGGAATTTGAGACTCATAATTTTAAATTTAGAGTGGTGGATATAGTTGAGCAAGGTATAAGAGGTGGTGATATAAATAATGCCATAGAGTTAAAGAGGCTGGACTGGATAATTAGACTACAGGCAGATTCCTGAACAGTGCAGTTAGTATAAAGCCTGTTTTAGTTAGAAAGCAATTAGAAATAAAATAAAATATATGTATTTATTTATTATACAGTTTTTTAATAGATATTGATGTTAAGTAAATTTTGTTATTCTTAAAGTTTTTTAAAAAAATTTCATTGATAAATGGTCGATCATATGTTTTTAAATTATGTAATGATACAGTGGATTAGAGATTTTTATTGGCTGGTTCTGATCATGTGCTTTTTAAATAACCCTCTATATATAGAACATTTAGATGTGATTATGTATGCCGAAATATTTAAAATCTGCCAACTCATTATACTCCCATAAAATATATTCCCTATTACCTTTTTTTTTCCCATCATACCTCCAACATTTGCTGTTTACTTGAGGAAAAAAATTCTGGAGTTTCCTTTGAGTATAAAAATATCTATATCAACATTTCCAAGCAAAAATTCTAAATCTTGTTGATTTTGTTGAAAAATATTGACATAAATGTGAGATATCACATGTGCTATACATTGTTGAAAGCTATGACAATTTTGTTGTAACATACCTACTCTGTCTGCACTTGAAAATTCAAGGCTTGCCCCTCCACTGGATGTGCCTGTAGTATACAATGGTATTGAAACAACAATATGACAGTAAACAGCAATGCCATGAAATGAGTTTGAGGTGCTAACAAGTGTTCACAGTAACAGTAAAGAGACACTTACCCACCAATCCCTGGTTGAGTCTTGAGGTACATGGACCTGTGAATATTAATACAAATGGCATTATAAATGTTGTTTGGATTGCACTGTCTGAACCTCAGTGGTAGCAATACATGTCATTAGACTTATGTTTATCATCCTCATCCTGTGTGGATGTGTGTGCATGACTCAGCTCTGATGCTAAAAATCCAAACACCAATACATGAATATGCATGCTACTACAATATGCAGTGATTGTCTCACTACATGGCCCTGTAATAGAAAGAAAGACATACATGTTTGTCCTGGAACTCCATCTTCAGTCCCACCACCAGGGATGTATCACTCTCCTCTTGCTGTATGCAGTAAGGCCAGAAATGTAGTGATGTCATTAGGGGAGGTCAGTGGTGGTCAACCACTGGTGGCATCCTTCAGTCTCTCATAAAGTGTCACTTTGTTTACTGTACGAAAGATAATGTCTGGGTATCATCATCTACAGGCTTAACAGGATCAGTTGTGGCCTCCAACTGGCATTGATCATGTTGGTGAGGTCCATTAATATTTCATTTCTTCAAACAGTATCACCTGAATGGACTAGTAGTCCCCTTCAATGTTGGATGAGATCATCATTTATGTCATTTTCCTGCAGAGAGAAGCTATCACCCCTACAATGACTGGCCAGTTGAAAGACAGTGATATGGACATGATAATATTTATGTATGCCCATTTATATATTTCATTCTGTGAATAGCATATGTCAACATAAACAGTATACATTTATGTGCAATGATAATGTCTGTATAACACTGTGTGTGATAAAAAAAATAATAAGATATTACAAGTAACAACCATGCCGTCATACATAACATTGGTAAAGATCTACATAAATTGCCACATCTATACAGTTCATGAGTGAGATTAGAACCCCTTACAATACATATATATATTGCATGGAGGTCCAAACACAACAGCATCACACCACCTGAGTACACTTGTGTAGCATATTCAAATGCTACATGTGACAATTTGAAGAGCTTACAGAAAACGTTGGCAAACCTCTGAATCTGTAGTCAGATGATAGACAGTACAGATCCTTAGTATATTCGGAGACATGGATTAAGAAATAGCCATAATATTAACATCACATAATAGACATTGATAGTGTCAGAATCTGTAGGTTTCTGTAGTTACACCACACAGTACAAGGAATTACCAGTAAGAATTGAGGATGGTCCATAAATCAGCCTTCATATACTATTAACATTTGCAGTAGAAGCCTGTCTATACCACTGCATATTGGACTGAAATAAATTGTTTAAAAGAACAACACCTGCATGTAAAAAGTTCAAGAGAACATCACTCCAGTAACTTATAACAACTTCTGTTAAAGAAAACATTTTGAGTAGAAAAGTAATTTAAGCATATACCTTTAGAAATAACTAACTTTAAGAGATTTACTAATCAGTAAAAAAGAAATACTGCTAATTGCCAATGTACATCTCACTCCGAGTTACATAATCAAAGTGCTGCTTGTGTGCATTTGTTCCACACATAAGTAATGAGGTTCATTGAAATTCATGTTTTTGGAATCCGATTCACACACATCCACGTAAAATGGTTTCATTGCTGAAACACCCAGATATACTGCGTAAACACCCAATAGGTATTCATAGATGGTAGCATGTGTGGCACTGCCCAATATCTTCCAATGATCTGATAACATGACATCAGTGTCATTTTCAAATATTGATTTTGATACATTTACTGATCTGACCATTGCTAACTGTGAATTGAATGGTACCTCAGTGAACATTTCCTTGTGTTTGTATCTTCCAGATTTCTTCAACTTGAGGATCATGATGGCTACTTTGAGGAGGTTTAGATGTGTTCATGTGCCCAACTAGACTGATAAGGAGATGACCCGGATGTTGACTGTGTATGCTGCATTGGAGCAGAGGATGAGAGTGAGACCCAACAACTTTTGCCAAGGTCTGAAAATGGAACATGAGGGAGCATCGGCAGAGGACAGGGATCTACCACACTGGAGTGCAAGTTCATCACTGCTATGATGACCTGCATCAGAGGGATGCAGAGGAGCTTTAAAGGAGGGTCACCAAGGTGTGGAGGCAGCCTGTAGATCTCTACATTAAGTGTCAATATTCTATGTACACCTGAGCATTTTTATAGATTTTACAGATATTTCTCTGTCTCATATGCGTGTGTGTATTAGGTAGATGTTTTTATAACTGCTGTGACAATTAGCTCATGCCCTACTAATTATGAGTTTGATTCCCATATTGTTAGTTTCTTTTATAATGTGTTTAATATCCATAATGCTGGCCTTTGTAGATGTACATATGTTTTACAACATCTAACTACATAATTTCACATAGCCACTGTCCTCGTGGTTCACAGATGCCTATAGTGCCTATGCTGCAGATGACTGCACACTTTATAGTTTTCCATTATAGTCCCACAGTATCACCTACTGCACCATTATACATTAGAATAAAACACATATATATAACTTCATTACATAATTTCTCCTAAGAAA
>NC_056746.1:681428748-681541248 GCF_019279795.1 Protopterus annectens
ATCCTCTCATACACAAGAATCTTACCTACATATAATAATAAATAATAAATATAATATCGTGAATAGATATTATAAATTGAGAACCATACATACAATACCTTATTTTAGTAATCCTTACAATTAGTGTGTAGGTTAGAGACTTACCTTGAGAATGCAGCAGTTGCTAGAACTATAGTTCAGGGCTGACTCCACGTGATGCAAGTGGTACATAGTCAATACATAGATAGGTACAACTTGTGTGGATTGCCTGACGTCAGGTATTTTAATATATGTATGTGAGTAAAAGTAAGGTGTCAGTCCCTGGGGCCCTAGGTTGTCAGTGAATGTGCTATGCATTGTCTCTTAGCCCATGCCTACAGGGAAATCATCAGGGGGCTCCTCATCCGAGTCCTCCTGTGATTGCAGATGTTGTGATCTAGGCACTGGTGGGAAGCTGTGTATCCCTTCCCTATGCTGATCCTGCCACAGCTGCTTCCAGAGGATCATATTGTGTAGCATGGTACCTACTGTGAACATATTCACACATGTAGCTGGAGAGTACTGCAGGGATCCACCAGATATATTGAGGTACCAGAACTATGACTTCAGCAACCCAAACACACTCTCTGTGATTTTCCTAGTTTGTGCATGTGCCTCATTATAGCATTCTTCCATTGGTGTGTGTGCATTTCTGATGGGTGTCATCACCCATGACTTCAGTGCGTAGCCAGCATCCCTCACTAAATGGCCATGTGGGATGTTCCCCCTAGCAAACATCTGGTACAGCTGTGATGTGTGCCAGATATGGGAGTCATGATAGCTGCCAGGGCTGCCAGCACACACATTCATGATAATACCCCGGGCATTGCACACAACCTGGCAGTTGATAGAGTGGTACCCCTTAAGGTTAACATAGATTCTACTCTCCTCACTGGGTGGTGCCTTGAAGTGTACATGATTGAAATCTATGGCATCCAGTATCTCAGGGTAGTGTGCTACATGGTAGAAGTGTTGCATATTGCAGGCCCTCGCCTCAGGGGTGAGGAGAAAAATATATGTGCTCACTGGCATTTGGTAGCATGGCATCCAGGTATTGGTGGAGTACCTGGATGCTGATGCCTATGAGACCCCCATCATGTCCCCAGTTGGTCTTTGGAAGGTACTGTGGCTATTATCCTAAGGGCTGCACATACCTTTGTTTCCACTGGGATAGGTTTCCCTTTGTTGGCTCTGGGTCTGAGTTGAGGGTGGCAGAACTCAGTGAGTTATTGTATTGTAGTATGTCTCTGTCCACCCTGCATTACTCTACAATCTCCAGCTTATATAGCACCTGGAAGGTTACTCTGGGCCTGAACACTCTTTTCCTTCTCTGCCTAGACCTATTGTCAACAGCAGCAGCATTGCCTTCAGCATCTAGCACAAACAGATGTAGCAGACCTGCAGCAGTCCCTAGCATTATTTCAGTTAAATTTCCCAAGTCTGTACTGCAATGGCACAGCGTATAGGGAAAATCAGACTGTAGGGTGCATGCATATTATATAGTGCTGTGCTGTAGGTGCTGCCTGTGTGATTGGCTAGCTATGATGCATTGCACCCACCTAGTATATCATTAACTTCATTTAATGGCCCTAGTTTAAGAACGATCAACAGTAATTAAAACATCATTGGCATTTTAGATACTCTCAGTACAGCGGAGGGTTAAGCAAGCACATGCCTCATAGTTAAATAAAGCTTAGAATTCAGTTTACACTCACCCCAGACTTGCACGTTCATCATAGTGGTACTTTACACAAACAGGCACAGCTGTGTTCCAGTCAGCTCAGAAGTTAGTGGACGCACCCTCTCCTGATGTTAGCTGCCTCTTCTGTGTGCATCAACATGGTTCTCTGTCTACACAGAAAGGGATCTGCAGACAAGGGTACTCCATTATGCTATTTAGTAACTGCAACTCATTTGCATAGGGTTCTGTGCTTATACCCTGGATACTACATGCTTCCAAGCCCTGCCACTTTAGCAACAGCACAAATGCACCATTTTAAATACTGCACACAGGGTCCTGTAATGCATTTCTGTCTCATTATATTAATTTTGAGTTTGTCCACATTTTTTTTTATTTTTTTTTATATAAGACATGTTTGCACACAGTGGTGTGCTGTGCAGACATGCCCAGGTTATTATAAAATATTTATTTTAATATATTTAATGTAATGTTTGAGACACACAGAGAATAGTTTCACACATATCTGTGTGTGTTATGCCATTTCAGTCTATTTATATGCATTTTTACAGCCCCTTTTGTCTTTTCACAGTCCTGTACACAACATTTTTCTGTGTACACTATGGACACTGACACGGGGTCTGCAGGGCTGCCTATCTGCTTGCTGTATCACTCTAGCTGCTTCATTTTGCATGAGATTCACCTGCTCATGAGGTGATTTGCATGCCACAGAATTTTCTGTGTTGGCACATGCATGAGCATCACCCAGCAGTGCTTACTGGATTGCAAGTCTGCTTAATTACATGTAAGCACATTAGCACAATGCTTACATGGTAAAAAAGACTGTGTAGGCTTTATTAAATCCCCCCATGAACTTCAAGATGTTTCTTGGGGGCGGAGCCTAGATGGTCAACTGAGAGCAGTGAATTTTGACAACTCCATAAACTAGTATAATAATATAGGAAAATGTTAGTCTTTTCAAGTTTAAGATGTCAGAAATCTATAGATAAACTACTAAACTACATAAATATCAATTTTGGTGGAGACATACAAACATTTTTCCTGTCAAGTAACTTAGAGATATATTGAGTCACTGAATATGAACAACTCAAGGAATTCTCATCCAGATGCTGCTTTCAAAAAAGAACTGCAATTGATGACATCTACATTACAGGAACTATCTTTGAAGATGGATGGCTTTAAAAATGACTTAGAAAACCTCAAATTCAATTCTCAAAAACAGACTGATACTCTTAACAAACTATTACAGCAACACCATTCAAAAATAACAAATATAGAGACCTCTCTAAATGACATTGAATGGATACCCAAAGAGGAAGAATTCCAAAAAAGAATTTCTGCTTAAACAGAATACATGCCTGCTTAACAAAATAGATGACTTAGAAAACAGGGAAAGGAGAAACAACATAAGGATCTTTGGTCTGCCTGAAAACACTGAAGGAGAAGACATTATTGCATTCTTAACAACCTGGATTCCTGAATTTTTAAACTTGAAAGAGGGACTTTCATTTAGAATTGAAAGGGTGCACAGAGCACTGAGGAAACCTGCTTATAACTCAGCAAACACTCTACCTAGATCCATAGTTATAACATTTCTTACATTTCTGGACAAGGAACTAATATTAAAATCTGCTTGGAGAAAATCTTCTTAAAATACAATCAAAGCCTGATAAGGTTTGACAATGATTATTCTCCCAGAATACTAGAACAAAGGAAAAAGTCTGGCCAATAACAAAACTGTTGAAACAAAACAACATTAAAGCACAGCTGGCCTTTCCCGCCAAGATAAAAATACCTTTTGCCAATGAGATGAGAACCTTTAATGACTTAGAAGAAGCTACTATATTCATCTAAAACAACAACATAGTGTCTATCTCAGAAGAAATGGAATGGATGGCCCCAACTCTTAAAAGAATAAAAGAAACAAATCCTTGGACTGATGCTAGAAAGAAGAAACAAAAAACTGATTCCAAGATAGCTGTCCCAAAAAATAACTCTTACAACCAAATCGCTCAAAGTATCAACTGATATGGTACCTCACTTGTCATCTGTTTCTATCTTGTCATCTATTTCTATTTAAAAAAAAAAATGAGGGATTCTTAAACAACTGAGAAACAGTAATGGTTTATTAAGAATGTTCAAAGAGTCCAATAATTCTTCATAAACAAAGGTAGGTCAAGATGGGTTACTATTTATATTATATATAAGCCAAACAAAGCAACATATAATACAAACATAGACGTTTCTGTTCCCCTTCATGAACTCAATGAATACTTATCTTTTTCATTTTTCATTGATTTTTCTTATAATTTAAGTAATTAATCCAACAAGGTGCCATTCATCAGAGTCCAGACTCAAATGTAACAAATTAACATCATATATAATAGCAGTAACAGTAGATTGTTTTGAAAAGAAAATGCTGTCATGGAGACTAATGCATTCTTCAGTTAAAGTATGATTTAGAAATGTTATGTATATCCTGGTTAAATAATAGTTTCAAGCTCGTAGTACAAATGTCATCATTATTCTGTCTAAATATAGTTAATATCAATTACGGCAGGTATCACAGCTACAAGTGCTGTTTGATCAATCCTGATATGGTGTGGATGCAGCTGTGTCTGCCAGCTAGTACAAATGTCATTATTATTCTGTCTAAACATAGTTAATATCAATTATGGCCGGTATCATAGCTTCAAGTATTGTTTGATCAATCCTGATATGGTATGTGTGGATGCAGCCATGTCTGGCAGCTATTAAAAATGTCATTATTATTCTGTCTAAACATAATTAATATCAATTATGGCAGGCATCATAGCTTTGAGTGCTATTTGATTAAGCCTGACATGGTGTATGTGGATGCAGCTGTGTCTGGCAGCTGTTATATGTTGCTGTTTTCGTCTCCAGGAAGCTGTGGGCTGTGGCTTGTGATCGAGGTTTACTGATGTTTGTGTATTAGTTAGAGACATTTGATGCTTTAGCCTGGATCCAGGGGAAGGGGGTGGATTGAACTGTGATTTGGGATATTTTGCTCTCTGTTCTTTTCCTGGCTGCTGCCTCGCTGAAAGGGAGGGAATTTAGGATTGAAGTTGCAATAAAGTGAAGCTTTGCTTCAAGTGCATTGCAAGCCTCTGGTATGCAGTACACAGACACACAAACAGAAACAGATGCTCCCTGGTTGCTATGGCAATGGAGACAGAGTGATGATAATGCTTAACGGCTCTGAGATGATTCTCTGCAATGACAATTTTGGTTTAAAAAAAAAAAAAAATATATATATATATATATATATATATATATATATCATAAATGGCCTGTTTTAAACCACATGTGCACATATTGATGGTCTTCCAACACTTTGTTTAGATCATTAAGTTGTTTCTTGATAAAAAAAATAATAATAATAAACACAATTTTATATTTAAAATGTATTTTGGTCCAAACATATTAAGGACTTACATATGAGTGGAAGTCTGAGTTATTGTGAAAGACTAAGAACACTTGGTCTTGTGCAGTACCCTTCGCAGTGGTCTGGGAGGTGAGCTTACTCAGACGTGTTGGGCATATGGGGATAGCTGATTCTACCAGCTGGTAAAATGGAGCAAGACAAATACTGGTTTGGATATTTTAAGAACAGCCTGGAAACACACCACAAGAAATAGTGAATGGTATTCTGGAAAAATTGGACGGGCATTGTTGCCCATGCTTGAAGTATTGATATGTGTGTATGTAAGAATTGAAATATACTTATAACAAAATAAGAAACTAGAAAGGTCTTATAATTTAATGTCTATGGACTGTATAAACATGCTTGGAAGGAGTTAATGATAAGAATAAACATTACAGCTTGTGATCTCTCAAATAGCTAAGCAACAACCCCCCCCCCAAAAAAAACACAATAGTTTTGTAATGTATGATTTTAGTAAATTGAGACATAAAATATATAATTGTCATATAAGATGAAGCAGTCTGCTGAATTTAGATATTAAAGGTAGGATTTAATAACATGGGCTTGTATATAAAAACACTTGTCTTAACTTGTCATAAATGACATACACTACATTGAACATCAAGGGGAAGCATGATGATTTTCTTATATCAGTAAATATGCATAACAAGTCATGTAATTGCTTTAACTTGAATTGTAGTTTTTGTAACCCATCTTGACCATATATAATACTTAAGCTGTTACCAAGGTAACTAATGTTTTATACATGACATCAAGCTGACAAAGTTGTTCAAGAGAAATAATAGAAGCCTGAACTTGAAATGTCACAGAATGTAACAATCATATTCTGAACAAATAGTATTAAATTGACAATTGACAGTTTAATAACATGGGCTTGAGTATGATAATACTACTGTGTTAACTTGTCATAAATGACATACAATATATTGAACATCAAAGGGAAGCATGATGATTTTCTCATATAAGCAAATGTGCTTAACAAGTCATATCATTGCTTTAACTTGAATTGTGGTTTTGTAACACATCTTTACCATACATAATACTTAAGCTGTTACCAAGGTAACTAATGTTTTATGCATGACATCAAAGTAATGAAGTTGTTCAAGGGAAACAAAAGAAGCCTGAACTAGAAATGTCCCAGAATGTAACAATCACATTCTGAACAAATAGTATTAAATTGACAATAGTAACTCAGTTTAACCTTTGCTGATTATACAAAATAGAATGTTGCCATTTAAATCTAAAAACGTTCCATGTATGCCATAAAATGGCAATTTATGAATATGGAAAGGGAACTTGTAATCATTAATCACAATAAGTGAATTTGTTGCTAATTTTATAATAAGAAATGACAGATATGAACATCTTTATGTGTAGGAAATGGGGGGGAAGAGGGATGCATTGATAATTAAAATGTACTAACTTTCATCAATGTTTACATAAAACAAACTTCATGCTTTAAGTAAGTTAGCAACAAACAAAGTTATTACCTAAATGCTGGCAAACAATAAAATGTAACTTTTGATATATCTAGTAAAATACATTGCATTATAAACATTAGGTATAAATATTATTACCATCTATTTATATTAAGTAATAAGTTTTGAAAGACTTCATCAATAAGGGTGAATATGTTAAATAACTGTGTGCTATAATCTTTTACTCTGGTTTTATATGTGATACATCCTACTTTACTATGATTGAATTGCTTGTCATCTATCTTTCATGTAAATATTAATTGCTTATACAATAAGTAGACATTTATATTGTATTCAAATTCTGTCTAATCTACAGGAGTACTACATCTGTTCAAAATAACATAAATATTGCTTATTCCTATTACAAATATTCTCCATATGATAATTTATGGAGCTCAGATGTTCTGGATTGTCAAGGTATGCATGATAATATGACAGACTTAGATGTATCCATCAGATCAGGAATGGTTTCATTCCATAGCTAGTGCGGATCTTAGTTTTGTTTACATTTATTAATTGAAATTTGTTATTCGCAAAAACATTTTTAGTACGCCTGACCAAAACATTACTTTATTGGTAAACACTCAAAGTATAAAACTGATAATTTCCATTAAAAGCTCAAACATATACTTTAAAGTTATCTGAGGAAAATGTTTAATAGTCACAATAAAACTAAAAATAGTCTAAATAACCTAAGATGGATTTAACTTTATTATCTTTAAATACCAATGGCTTAGACAATCCTAGCAAGAGATCAAATCTACTGAAATATTTAAAACTGAACAAAGCACAAATTGTCTTCCTTCAAGAAACTCATTTCAGGGGCGTGGCCAAGGATGAACACAGGATAGCAGCAGATTTCTTCAGCTCCACCAATCTCACAGCACTGACAGGAAATAATTACTTTAAAAATTAATTTATGAAATAATTTTCTTTCTAAATACGTTTGGAATATCAGTTTCTTGAATAATATCTAAAAAAGAAAGAACATTTCAATAATATTCCTGTCAGAAAACACTTTGGAAATTTCTCTGTCAGCTCCTCTGTTTGAAATGAGTTCCAGTAAGACAAATTCTCTGGATTCCAGCATTAAGAAAGAACTTCAGTCTCTGATATCTACAATTCAGCAACTTACTACCAAGATGGGCAAACTGGATACTAAAATTGATAACTTCATAGAAAAAACTACAAAACAAATAGATTTGTTACATCTAGACTTGCAACAACAGAAGACTCAGATTACAGGCATAGAAGAGACTGTTAATGACATGGAGAATAGAATCCAGGAAGAAGAAATTAACATTGAGTTTTTGCTGAAGCAGAATACACATCTACAAACTAGACTTGATGACCTGGAAAATAGATCTAGGTGCAATAATATTAGGATTTTTGGACTGCCAGAAAATATAGAAGGTAACAATATTACTTCTTTTTTGAATACTTGGCTTCCTAAAACTTTAGACTTACCAGAAGCATTTACTTTTGGTATTGAGAGAGCCCATAGATCCATATCTAATGTTAACACTAACAAAAAGTATCCTAGATCAGTTATAGTTAGATTTCTATCATCCTATGACAAGGAGATGGTACTTAAATCTGCATGGGCTAAAGCACCTGTTAAAATTAATGAGGCAACTGTGTGTTTTGACAATGACTATTCTTCCTTGGTAATAACTAAAAGAAAAGTTTTCCTGCCATTAATAAGAGAGCTTAAGAAAGCACAGTTTAAAACCTACCTTCTGTTTCCTGCCAAACTAAAAATCTTTCTACCTCATGGCCCTAGAATTTTTGAAGACTTAGACTCTGCATTGCTGTATATCAAAAAAAATAAGATTTTGGATAAAATAGAGGAAATGAAATGGGCTAGTCCTTCATTAAAGAGGTTGGCAACAGAAGCTTCGTGGAAGACTTCAGAGAAGAAAAAGAGACTAAAAAACAAATGACATGTTCTATGTTTTTTCTTTTTTTTTCTCTCTCTCTTTTTCTTCAATATTAATCTCTTCAAATACAGTTACTTCATCTCCAGAAAGCCACAAATATTCTAAAAAAGATTTAATCAAAGTTATTTTCTGTGTACAAAGAACTGTTTTTGTTTCATAAATAGTCAAAATATCTGAGGAGCAAATAACAAGCTATCAATCAACTTGTCTCTCTTTGTGATAAAAAGACCCAAAGGTTAGTAATTCGATACATTTTTTTTCTCTTCTCTCTTCTTGTTTTAAATAATGTCATTCTTTTTAGACTATGCATTCAGTAAGGGGTGGGGGAGGGCAGAGAGAGAAGTATGATGAAAATATGATAAGTGGAATAATAACTTATTAGTTTTAAAAAAAAAAGTATATATGCTGTTTAAATACTGTTGCTAATTATTTTGCCATGATTCTATTGCTTATACATGTTTACAAATAATCTGTCATGATTTAATTACTAATAATTAGAACTAAAATAGTAGTAAATAATATGTTTCATATCTATCTTTATTAATATAAACAGCAAGTAATATTTCACTGTAGATAATTTTTATAGCTTCCTTTTTTATCTTTTCTCTTTCTTCTCACACTCTCTTTTTATTTTCTACTCTCTTTCTTTCTTTTCTCTCTCTCTCTTTTTCTTTCATATAAGTACATTTACATGCTTTAGATAATACTGATACTTGTATAAAATGAGATTTGTATAAAAAATTGAATTGGGGCATAAAAAATTAGTTGTATTATATATTAATAACTGTGGGCTTAGTTTCACTGTCATAGAGACTGTAATAACTTGTAAAATACTTTGTGAAGGTTTTACTCTGTTTAGTTTAATTTGTATTGCTAAATGAATGTCAGTCACTTGCATTTGTTAAAATTCCTGCCAGAATGTTAAGGGAGACAATTTGGGATGTGGGTTACCTCGTGAATAGTGTCCTTGAGTTGTTTTAAAATCTTCAACACTCAGAATACATGCAGAGAAGCTGAATGCAGTCATTTTGAACTTTGACCCCTGAATTCAAACTGACACATCGCAGATTCAAGAAGAACACTCTACCAGGAAGTAGAACTGCTGCAAATGCGACTCTGTGATGAATAATGAACTCTATAACATTTAAATGTGAGTTATTTTTTATAATTACTTACTTATTTATGTTATAATTTATAAAATATGAAAGTTATAATGATTTTAAATGATTCAGTATGCCATAGTAGGCTAGTGTGACATTTTAGAAGGCATAGAAAGTAAAACATATATACATATGTTTTTGAAAGTTTACATGACTGCAACATATTAATGTATGTAAATACTTATAATTTAAGCATATATAATACTACAATTCATTTGACTTATCTAACTGACAAGCATAAATATCATTATGATTTTATCTTAGAAGAAGTTGTCATGTGACATATTTTAAAGCAGCAGTTCAGATATATAAAATACAGATGGCTTTCTTCACAATGACTTAAGTATATCTGGGATTTTACATAGCTATGCAGTATGATTTGTAACCATATTTATGAACCTAAATATTTTAACTGGCAATAATAAGTATGAGAAGAAAAGCTTTGATGCAAGTAATTTAAAGTCTTTTAGAAGCTGTTAACTGCATTTCTATGACAGAAAATAGGAATATCCTAATATATGTAATGTCTGAACCATAATAGCCTAAGTTATTGACTCTAAATGAACATAAGAACTTATTTTTACAAACTTTGAATAAATTAATATGTAGATATGCCCCTTTTCTCTCTCTCTCTCTCTCTCTCTTTCTCTTCTTTTCTTTCTCTCTCTCTCCTAGGTTCTCAATATCAAGTTTATTTGAATGCTATTTGATTATAAATGTATTATACTAAATAGATGTACATAGTAGTATGAATTGTTTCTAAAAGTTCCTATTTGTTTATATGATGCTGATTTATCAAATGTTTAGCTTTGTCTTACTAGATAATCTAATTGAAAGAGGTTAACTTTAGTTAATAATAACCAATATTAAATTGATAAGGTGGCAGCTGAGGTACTGCTGCTTAGGGTAGGGGGTTAACTTGAGTGGTATGTGCTACTCAAAGTTGGAGTTTTTAACTCCAGGCTGGGTGCAAGGTTTTATCCTTATATTATTTTCTTCCGTTTACTATTGTTTGTATATAGTTCTGACATCCACAATACATTTTATAAACTTATTGTCACTACAAGCAAAAATGAAGTTTATACAAAATCCCATAAGAGTTTCAATAAATACAGCTTTATTTAAAGGTACACCTAAAGGAGGAGGTATAACATTACTTATTTTGTTAATTGTTATTCTGATTATAAGTTTTATATGTTTAAATAATGCCAAATGACTTCTCTAAAAGGAATTTCTTTAAACATTAATGGACTGAATAATCCATGTAAAAGGGCAAGCTTATTGAGATACATTAATTTACATAAGGCCAACTTAGTATTCCTTCAAGAAACACATCTCTTGAAAAAGGATATTGATAAATTAGCCACTAATAAATATACAGTATTAGTTAGTTCAGAGCACACTCAGGAAAAAAAGAGGAGTGGCTATTTTATGGAATAAACGTATGCCCATACCTAAAACTATCAAGACTTATGAAGATGATAAAGGAATGTTTTGTATGGTTACAATACAAATTAATGGAAAGACATATACATTAATCAATGTATATTGGATACCAGGAATTGGTATTAATACAGTGAAATACCATCTTAATAAGATTATATCATTTTCTATAGGAGATATTATTTTAGCAGTTGACTTTAATTGTATCCTACATGAAAAATATACTACTACTATAGGAAAAAGGAAAATTACATCTAATGCAAAACATTTAAAAGAGTTTGTTAATTCATATCATTTGAATGATATTAATAATCAGATAGACTCAAAATCATTACCATACACCTTTTTTTCTAACAGATATAAAACTTATTCAAAAATAGATAGAGTCTTTATTTCTAACCAGATGGTAACAGAATTAATTAATTATAAAATCATTTTGTGTCCTATATCAGATCATAATTCAATTGTCTTTGAGTTCATGATAAAGAGTACTTAATGTTCAGATCAAAAGGATACCAGCATACTTAACTCAACTAAAAGACTATAAAGATTATATACTTTCAGAAGTGCAACATTTTTTGGCCATAAATAATACTCCTGAAGTCTCCATTGTTTATGTTTGGGATGCTTTAAAATCATATGTATATGGACAAAGTATCAGATGGTATAATAATAAAAGGAAATCTTGGGGTAAGGAATTATTAGATATTCAAAGTAAATTAGACTCTTATAAGCATAATAATAAAGAAAATATTATGGACAAAAAAGTCATTGAAGAAATAAACAAACTAAATGAGAAATACAAAGAAATTTTAACTCATAAAGTTAAAATAACTTTAGAGAAATACAAGTTCTTGTCTTACTCAATAAGTCCCAAATAATTACATAGACTTAAAAATAAAACAAAAAGGTTGAATAAGCAAAATCATATCAAATAAATTTTCTCTCTAAGGAAAAAGAAGAATGTTTCTAGTCTACCAGAAATATTAGATGAATTTAGAAATCACTTTCACAAAATTAATCATAATAACATTAACATGGAACCTAAAGATAAAATAAAGAAATTTATAACTACAAACATGAATAAAAAACTTAATGAACAACAGACTAAACTATTGGATAAAAATATTTCATATACAGAGGTTGTTACACAAATAAACAAGCTTAAATCAAACAAAGCACCAGGTAATGATGGTATTATACCTGAGATATATAAAATTCTTTCTAAAAGTACATACTCATTAATACATAAGGTTTTTATTTTGGCCCAAAATGAGTTAATAACTCCCCCATCTTGGCAATACACATTTATTTCGCCAATTTTAAAACCCAATAAAGATCCAACTAGATGCACTTCATACAGACCTATTTCATTACTTAATGTTGATTATAAAATGTTTATGAGTATTTTTGCTGATAGATTGAAGGCAATCATACCAGGCATTATAGATATAGATCAGACGGGCTTCATTGTAAATAGAAATACTTTTGATAATATAAGGAGAACTCTAACATTAATTGAGTTTTCAAATAGGAAAAAGAAAGATTTAACACTTATTAGTCTTGACATAAGTTCAGCATTTGATTCAATAAGTGGGACTGCTTGTTTATTTTACTGAAGTGCACAAACTTTTCAGATGCATTTGTAAATCTAATTGAACATTTATATAAAGGAGCAATGGCTTACATTAAGATAGGAACATATGTCTCACAAATAATACCCATTTTAAAAGGTACAAAACAAGGGTGTCCGCTCTCTCCATTGTTATTTACTTTAATAATGGAGCCTTGGGCTAATCTGATCAGAAACAGTACTGATATAGAAGGATTTGATATAGATGAAAATACAACATCTAAAATTCAACTTTTTGCAGATGATGTTCTAATTACATCTGCAGGATCTAATTCTTCTATGCAGTCCCTATTTGATAAAATGATGAATTTTAAAAATATTTCTGGTTTAATATTCAATGAAGAAAAAACTAACAAATTACCTATATATACACGAAAAAATGTCCTTATTAGTGATTTTAGTAAATATATACCCAATTCGGGTCAGATAACATACTTAGGTATAATACTAACTAAGGATATCAAATCTATTATACATAATAATTATAGTACCTGTCTTCTTAACATACAAAATATTTTCAATAGCCGGAATAATATGTTTTTTACTATGGAAGACAGACTTACAATTATCAAAATGATAATATTCCCCAAGATATTATACTTAATACAATCAATAATACTCCCACCTACAAAAATAATTATCAAGAAATTGAATACACTAATGTTAAATTTCTTATGGGCACCTACTAGACCTAGGATTGCATTAAAGAAACATACTAATATCTGGTCTCAAGGGGGCATTTCTTTTCCAGACTTTAACTTATATACTATCTCTTCTATTATAAAAGTTATTACTTTGTTAATAGACCAGTCATATGTTGCAAAATGGAAAGATTACTGGGAATTAATTAGTATTCACTTCATGAAAATTTCTTTAACACATAAAAATATGATTGTAAATAACTCCATGTTATGGTTACTAAAAGAATTTTGTACTTCACCTATTACACCAAAATATATAGTTAGTTATCCATTAAACATTATTACTAGTTATTGTAATTTTATATTCATGCATCCTAAGTATAAGGAATGGAATTTTATTCTATTCCCTATAATGTATACACAAGGTATGCTTTTGTCATTCACTTCAGAAAGAACTCTTTTAGTCACAGAAAATGATCTAAAGTACTGGTATCAGTTGCTATCTGATAATAAAGTTAAAAATTTAGACTACTTAAAACAAGAATTTGATCTGAGAGAAACTTGTTGGTTAGAAGTTCAGACCTTTAGACAACATCTTATTAATAAAATTGATGTAATGTCCATAACAGTTAAAGAATCTATTCCAATACTGATTGATTACTTGATATTAAATTTACAACATAAAGTTTCTGATAAAGGTAAGCTTTCATACATACATAAAATTATCAGAGAAGAAACTTATTATAGTGTAGATACCTATTGGAATTATTTCACTTCCATTAATGGTGAATCACCAAATCAACAAGATAAACAATATATATTGGAATCTGCTTATAAAACTACTTCTTCCATTATTTGGAGACTTTTTACTTGGAATTTTTTACATAGATCCTTTTATACACCTTTGATGATGAATAAAATAAATAATAAAGACAGTCTATGTAAAAGATGTAATGTAGAAAGTAATGCTGATTGGGCACATATGTTTTATGACTGTATAAAATTGAAAGAATATTGGAAATCAATTAATGATTTTTTGCAGGCTCTTTTTACAGATAATTTCATTATTTCTAAATCACTTATATTATTCAACACTCCTGTTCCTCAAAGTGTTAAAAAGGTTAAGCTTCCCTTGTTATGGTCTATTCTAGCAGTGGCTAGAAAAATAATAACCAGAAATTGGATTTCAGATACTCCTCCTTCATTTAATGAATTTAAAAATGTTATGACTGTAGTGTGCCATATGGAATTGATGACAATAAAATCAAGAACTACTAGAAAAACATCTTACTATATTATATGGGATACTTTACAAAATCTGTTAAAAAAATCTTAGCTACAATAGCATGGTATTTTAGTTTAATTAATTGATTTGATTGTAGTGGATGTCTTTGTAAATACTTTGGTTATTTTATTGAATGTTATAACCATTTCTATTTTAATTACTTGTATAAAATTGTTATGATATTTATTTTGTATGTTAAAAATAATAAACTTGTTTTAAAAAAAAAAGAAACTCATTTCAAAACAAATGACAATTACAAATGGAATCCTAAGGAATATATGATATTGGTTCAATCTACTTATAAGACAAAGACAAAAGGGGTAACAATTTTATGGAAAACAAATGTGATTAACCCAGAAATCATTTATATGTATGAGGATAAAGAAGACCTTATGGTATTAGCAATAGTTAAATATAACAGAATATGGACCTTAGACAATCTATACTGGTTTCCAGGCATTGGATCAGGAACTGTTAAAAAAAACACTTGGATTACATTTCCAATAATTATAAAGGCAACTTAATATTATGAGGAGATTTTAACTGTATATTTGATATTTCTGAAACTACAAATAAAATACCACTGCGTACATCTGATGTATCAAAAGTTTTAAAAAAGTGGGTAGAATCATTTCATGTTGTAGATACGTTCAAATTTAAAAAAAATAAATCTTTGTTGTTTTCCCATCAAGATCACAGATTTGGTACCCAAATTAGAATAGATAAAATATTTGCTGCCCATGACTTACACTCTAAAATCATTCATTTCTCAATCACTCCCTACCCCTTTTCAGACCACAATTCATTGATATTAAAAACTTCAAAATGGGTACAAACCATTAATCTTTAATTCCAGAATTCCAGCACATATAACTAAAATTAAAGAGTTCAAACCCTGGTTATTATCTGAATTACAGTTCTTCTTAGATATTAATTGCACCACAGAGATACATAAAATAATGACATGGGACTCATTAAAAGCTTACATATATGGTAAAACCCTAACTTGGTATAAATAAACAGAGAATTTAATTCTGAATTATTAGATCTACAACACAAACTTTTGTCAGTAAAAGCTGAAAAAAATCAAAATCATTTGCAGATGAAAAAGAAAGTAGAAGTATTAAACAATAAATACAACAGATTTCTAACACATAAAACGAGTTTAGCTTTAGAAAAACTAAAAATTATTACCTTGGCCACTTCCCCCAAATATCTACATAATTTATCCACAAGAATCAAAAATACAATCAAAAGCTAATAACATTAAAAGTATCTTCCATTAGAAGAAAGGGAAAAATGTCTCAGACAGAGGGGACATTCTTGATGCCTATAGAAATCACTATATGGAACATTTCCAAAAGGAAAATATACATATTGATCAATTAAATCTAGATGAAAAATATTCTAATATAAAAAAAATTACCAGAAAAAAATAAAACTAGATCTGCAAGCACCCATATCCTACAAAGAAATTACAGATACAATAAAATAGGGTAAAAATAATAAAGCTCCAGGTATAGATGGCATAATTATGGAAATATATACACTTTTTCCTTCAAAGATACTATCCCTCTTCCATAAAACTCTATTAGAAATTCAGTCATAAGCTTTAATACTACCTTCTTGGAGATATTCCTTAATCACACCAATCCTAAAGGAAAACAAATCCTCCATCCTCTGTACCTCATATAGACCTTTATCATTATTAAATAATGACTATAAGATATTTATGACAATATTAACTAACAGAATAAAAATACCATTATCCAAAACACTAAATAATGATCAAACTGGATTTATATAGCATAAACACACACATGACAACATTAAAATAATAATTTCTCTTATAAATTATATTAATAAAGAAAGAAAGAAACTCATAATTGGCTTAGATATAGAGAAAGCCTTTGATTCCCTATATTGGGAGTATTTATTCAAAATTCTGGTGTTATTTGAATTTCTTCCTTCTTTTGTTTATCTACTAAAGAATATACATACAAATAATTTAACATATGTTAATCTAGGTCCTTTCACCTCTGAATCTATACATATAACAAAGGGTTCTAAACAAGGATGTTCCATGTCACTGATTCTATTTGCTTTGGCTGTTGAAATATTGGCAGATTCAGTATATAAAATCACACAAGGAATGCTGAGAACAAATCACTTTATGACGCAAAGCTTTCGGGTATGAACCCTTTCTCAATACTAAATACATACATATACACAAAGCACACGATCACACACTATACATATACATTCTCTGTAAGAGCTACTTGTACTACTACCAATGTGGTGTACATGGCATCATGCTCTGTATGTCCTGCATACTACATTGGTAAGACTACACGTAGACTTAAGGACAGGATTATTGAACACAAATCAGAAATCAGGAGGAAGTATAGTCAGAATGCCTTGTATAAGCATATTGAGACTTGTGGGGACAGGCATACATTTAGATTTAGGGTCATTGATTTGGTGATTCCCTCACTCAGATGTGGTGATATTAATAATTTTCTTGAAACTAAAGAATATCAATGGATAGTACGTTTGGGAGCTGATAGTCCTCCTGGCCTTAACAGTACAGTAAGCATTAAACCCATTCTTATTGGATTACAACGCAAGTTGAAATGATACCTTTATTAATCTGTGCGCATGAGCATGTTTATACATTGATGTTAATAAGTGCATCTGTTGTGTACATGTGTACACCTATGTTTTAATATTTTTAGAGTTTATATTAAACATATAGGTATATATGTATATTTTATATTTTTATAATTAAGAATATATATGTGCTAGATATTGTTTTGAAATGTGATCATATATATGTATATGTCTAGTTTCTTTTTTAACAAATGCTTTTTTGCAGTGTGTTTCTTTAAATTTTTTTTAAATTGTACATTTGAATAAGTCATGTGACTTTGGCTGCAGTCACATGACTACTAGGCCTGTATAAAAGCAGTTGCTTTGTGTATATGTATGTATTTAGTATTGAGAAAGGGTTCATACCCGAAAGCTTTGCGTCATAAAGTGATTTGTTCTCAGCATTCCTTGTGTGATTTTGGATCTTTTTGCAGTTTGTTTTTCTACCATTAGATTCAGTATATAACAATAAAAAAATCAAAGGAGTAGATGTTTATGAACTATACAATTCTAAAGTAATGCTCTCTACTGATGACATATTATTAACTTTATCTAATACAAAAGAGACATTAGAAGAATTATATATTTTAATTGACACATTTTATAGGACTTCAGGACTCCATTTCAATAAATCAAAATCAAAATTTGCATTTTTAAATAAAAAGAATTGTAGATGAAGTGGAATCACATTATATGGAAACAAGAATATACCATAAAATATATAGGAATTGAGTTATGCAAAGATAATAATGAATTAGTCTCAAAAAACCACAATAATATCATCAATACAATTAAAATCTCTATGGAAAAGTGGAACAGAATATTATTAACATTTGAAGATTGACTATATTTAATAAAAATAGTTTTACTACCCAAGATTCTAAATATAGCTTTGGCAAAACAACTGTTACCAGAAAGGAATATAGTCAAAGAAATAAACTCATACCTAATAAAATGTTTATGATTTCCCAAACGAAACAGAATAACTTTGATACATCATATCAGACCATGGAAACAGGGAAGATTAAACTTTCCTGATATAGAAACATATATAAAACAATCAATATTGAAAACAATCTCAGATTGGATAAGTCCAAATTATTCTTCAAATTGGAAAGAATTACTAACTGTAATATCAATAAATTAATTTGATTTACAAAAAAAAATTAAATAACAGATAAAGCAATTTGCTATGGCACATATTATGCAGTATGCAATATAACATAACAAAGCCCACTAAAACTCATATGATTAATTATTATATTGACTCGTTTAGGAAAATTATTAATGCAAATATAGATTTAAAAATCTCATTTGATCTTTTAACACCATTCATAGTTACAAAGAGCTATCCACATAAAATATACAGAGAAATAATTAATTCCTGGGAAAAGAAATGATTTGTTGGTTTCAATGTATCACAGAACTACAAGTTCTGGATATGCAAACAATAGAAACAACATACACAATTCCACAACAAGATTGACTAACTATGCAAAGCATTTTGATGTATTTGCAAGATTGATGCAGCATAATTAGTAATTCCTCATTTAAAGAAATACCCAAACTTACAAAATACTTATATGAAATCATATATAATGATTATGACATGGGAAATAGTATTTTGAAATGTTACAAAATATTGATAAATTATAGAACAACACCCAAATCCTCATATTGGAATTATATAACAAAAGGACACTCATTACAGCTAACTGAAGAAATGAAATGAAATATTTTATTATCAATAAAACAAACATCCTTTACACAATACTGAAAAGTTTTTAATTGGAAATGTGTGCACAAAGCATTTTTAACTCCAGATAGAATTACTAAAATTATTTTTTCCACAAAGGGAATATGTTGGAGGTGTGAGCAAATACACAATGCAGGTTGGAATCTCATTTTTTCTACTGTGTTAAAATTAAACCATTTTGGAATGGTATTAAAAACTTTTTTACAAGCTTTATTTAATGAATTGTTTAACTTATCTAAAGCTCTAGTATTATTAAATGTGTTTGAAGGTCCTCATTTGAATGAGTCAAATATGTATCTAGTATGGACAATACTTGCAATCTCAAGGAAGTGTATAACAAGAAGATGGAATACAAACACTATACTGACTTTGGAAGACTTCTACAGCCTACTGAAGACCACAGCATTGTTGGAAATTAAAATTAAAGTATTACGGATTCATCCTAAGCCATTTATTAACAGTCCATGGAAAAAAGTCTTATCATTGATTAACACTTTGCAATAACTGAACAGATGCACTCTGATAATTGGATTGTTACACCTATAAAGTAACTGTATATATTGAGGTCTGTTATATTGTCAGGCTGATGTAAATAGCGTACATAGTTATTTAAGATGTTATATACAAATATTATGGAATGTATTCAACTGTATTTGAAAAATAAAAAAAATTGAGGGGGTGATGTTTCTTATTTAGTTCCTTAATTAATGGTAACAATTCCATTATTTTTGTAATCACTGTAGATGAGTAATTATTATAAGACCTTATGATGCTATTAAACTTAATTTGAGAGTTAGCCCATGCTGTTTTTAATGTAAGTTCCTTGTCTTGAGAAGAGAGACAAAGTGTACAGCAATAGATCTTAGATTAGAGTTCGTCTTATTAGAAAAAGAAGAAGTCACCAATGACATGTGAGCCCTCTCTATGCCAAAAGAGAAGGACTCCTATAGAAAGATGTTAGGCAGCTAAGATGTGAGGAAGTTTATCATGTCTCCCTCTGATTTTTCTGACAAACCATAAATAAATAGATTGTTCCTTCTTGATCTGTTCTCTAGATCCACAGCTTTACTGAATAAAAATGTATTTTGTTTTAAGAGATGGTCCACATAAAGCTCTTGTTCAGTTACTCTACCCTCCAGGTCATTTAGGGAGTCTTCCATTCTGGCAATCTAGGATTTGTCCTGTATGATCATTTATTTCAACAGTTCCATTTGCCTAGTGCTCTCTTCTTTGAAATATCCATTTTGCTATCCTTTTTATTTACTTTTATGGATAAATCATTCATGGTGGTAAGCAAGGCTTGTAGTTCTTTCTTCATAGACTGGTCTTGTATACTGCCTTTTGAGTAACTCATCTTGAAGAAATATCAGTGTCCCTTTTGAGAAGATTTTGACAGAAAAGGCAGCAAATAAAGAAATGATATTCTAGTATAATCCTCCAGGAACTATAAGAAATATTAGTCAATAAGTCTGATAAGTTAACTGGTCCCAACGTTTTAAATTTTCTGTCAGAAATGCATATTAGATAACTGAGCTGACAGAAAGTGCTGTTATCCAGCCAGCATTGTGTCCACACCCATAGTTTATTTGTTAATGTTTGATAGGTTTGGTATAGGTTAGAATTATTTGGGTTTTATTTCTAGGATAGAAATGCCATATTCTTCTGTCTCTTAAGGGTTTTAATATCCCTTGTCAGCAAATGGCATTTTTGATCCCTCAGTCACCACAGTGATTGGGGAAGAGTGAATCTTGTATGTAGATAAAGGTATTCATCAAGTAAGTCAATGCATGTGTTGGGTTATTTATGAGATATGAAGGGCCCAATCAATGCTTTGTAAAACTTGGTCTGGGATAGGAAGCTTGTGGCTTGGGAATGGATGAACTATTTTAATTTCTAGGGGATCTTTGTCTTTTTTTAAAGACCAGTAAGAGAGTTCAGGACAGTGGTTGTTTAGTGAGCTAGGAAGAGTAGAGATGCTGGAGCAGTGGTATCCAATATCTGTAATGATGAGATCTAGACTGGTACAGTTTCCTGAAAGCTGGTTTGATCTGGCAGGATTGATTGCTAGTTGTTTAAGGTTATTTAGTGGTAGAAATGTTTTGAGTTTGCATGCAATGAAGTCACCTAATATGATAGTATTGTTAGGGAAGCCCATTGAGAAGACATTATGCTGGTTATATTTTATAATTTTTCTGAGATGGGTGAATGAATGTATATATTCCAGAAACAGTTAGGTGCTTATGCTTTCTTATGGTGAGGTTAGCTGTTATAAAGTTAGGATCTCTGTCATCACTACTTTAAGAACTGGTGAAATTAAGAATGCCTTAAAAAGAATTAGTTTTGATAAGAAGCATGACATCCCCTCCTGATCCAGTATCAGGCTTATTGTTGTAAAGAATGTTATGCTTCAATTGTATGAAGGGGAAGGGTCAATATTGTCTTTAAGCCAGATATCAGTGGGAGCAAGAATTAGTGGATTTGCAGTGAAAATCCAGACTTTCAACATATTATTGTTGCCAGTGTTGATGTATTAGATTTTTAGGCCTGTTTTGTTTTTAATGCTTGTAATGTTAGTCAGGAGATTTGAAGCAGTGGTTGCAGTGGTAGTGGTAATATAACTGAAAGTTGCAGTGGTTGTATAAGAGCTGAAGTCTGCAGTCTGTGGATTTGTTTGAATAAGTATGCAAAGGTTTTAGTGTATATCATCTGATTTAAGAAGTTTGCATCTGAGATAGTAAAGTAAGTGGTGTCTTAGATGGTAAACAATGGAATGCTAGTGCTTTTTAAATTGTTGATGCTATGTCTAACTGAAATTCCAACACCAATTGCACCTGCAGTAAAAGATATGTGATTAGCATTTCATGTTCCCACACAAAGAAAAATAACAAAAAGTCAAAAAACATAACATTATGAAACATTAAAAAGTATGAAAATTGAACATGCATAAACACTTTGGGTAGTAGGAAAGTTTATCCATATGCTCAGCATGTGGTACAAGAGGTGGTACCTTCCATGATGTCTCAGTTTTACTATTCCCACTCCAAACCCATATCAGCCTCAAACTAAGACATTATATCAGTAGTAGACTGAGACAGATTCACTTCCCTTCAGTTATACTCAATGAATACTGTACAAACGGCAGTAATATACTTGAAAACTTGCTCAAGCAGACTGTCACCTTTCATCAAAGTGACACTTTGTATAACGCCGTAAGGAGGACTTATATTTAACAAATCCCTCTTTAAATGATCATGTCACTTTCTACCTGTTCTTCTGGTAAGCAGTAATAGAGAGCTACAAAAAGCATAGTAATGTCAATTAAAATAATAAAAAAGCATTATTATATATCCAGAATCTTAGAACTTTAATTTAGCAAGCTGGTTGGTATCATATAGCACTTTTCTTTTAATAGACAAACTGAGAATATAAATCACCGCTGGCTTTATCACTTAATACTACTGCGTAGACTACAAAACATATTAGTCATCTGTTTTAGTATACTTGAAGATGCTGATAAGTGGTCTAAATTGCACTGCTGGTCAGATCACATATCAGGGAAAGAACTGCACAGTAATATATAAGCATTACAGAGAATATTATGATGTGTACAATTATAAACAGGATTACTTGGATATCAAGAATCTGAAAATGAGATTGAATTGTGAGAAAAGAATTTTGACATCAGTCTCAGGAACACTATATATACATATACATTTATTTGTTTATTTACATATATGTATATTTATATATGTAGAGCTAGCTTCACTTATTTTATTTATGTATTTATTACATTTTATTTAAACCATAAAGTAGGCTTTTTAATAGAATATATAAACACCTTTGCATGCATTTTACCATATTTGATAGATAATATACATGTGTATTTTTAATATACATAGTATTTGTGTTGTTCTGGTTGAATGTCCCCAAAGAGGATGATTTTAATATTGTATATTTCCACATTCCATGTATTTATGATTGTTCTAAATTTATTTTATATGTTTTTGTTGACATATGGTATTATGAACTTTTTTAGTTATAAAGGAGATACTTTATGGCATAACTTGGTGATGTTAGACTTTTTAAACAAGCTACAGTATGTGTGAAAGGTGTATTGCTACAATTCATTGGGCGTGTATAGTGAATTCTGTGCGCTCATGTTTATTCATGAATATTGTGAGCTGATTGGTCCACACTGTGGGTGTGAGTATTTAAAAAAGGATTTTCATGTGTATTTTGTTTTATCGTGCTAAAGTCTCCAAATTCGGAGATGAAAGCGCTTGATTGGATTATATTTTTTATTTTTATTTTGGTTTTGTTAATAAAGAGTTTATTACTATATTTGGAAGTCCGGACTGTTTTTCCTGACTGAAGCACAATCTTCTTGGTCGGCCGTTTTGTGTTTCTACTAGTTTGTTTGTTTTTTTGTGGGGGTTTGGCTTTTGATATGTTTAAATATATCTGACCCAAAGTCACGTACTTAATAAGCATGTTTTTTATTTTATTTTTTATTTTATCCTCTGTTGACCAGGTTATTCCCACTAGGCTATCAGACTTTTTTAAGGGGGTACCCAAGGTGTTATTTGGCATTGGGGAACTTTCCCTATTCAATGTTGTAAGTGGGACCCATTTTGGAGGAGCATTTCTTGTTTCCATTTCAGACAGTGATGAAGCCTGAAGAAACAAGAAAGCAGATGGAGAGAGAGAGTGAGATGATGGAGTGATGAAAGAAATGGAGGAGACACCAAATATCTGTAAGATTCTGAGGAAATGATACAAAGAAATCTGTTTGATGGAGACCTAAGGCCTAAGCATAAACCCAACATATTAGTCATAGGCAACTCCATTGTGAGACACACAGATGTGCTCCTCACCAGGCTGAATAAGGAGAAAGTCATGGTTAGTTGTTTGTCAGGTGCTAGAATCTACCATATCACTCATACACTCAAGTCTCTCAACAACAGGTACTATTATGACTCTGTCATGGTCTATGTTGGTGTGAATGACTTGAGATGTACCTCCCTGGACTATATGAAGAGAGACATGATAAAGCTCACTGAATATGTGTCTCAGGCAGGTATGTTCCAAGCCTTAAGTAGCATCCTACAATCACCCAAAATAATGCCTCAATAGAAACAGAAAATGATTGACTTTAACAATTGGTGTCGTTCCAAGGGGATCCAGTACCTGACAGCCTGGGAAGACATGATTGACAAACCATGATGCTTTGCCAGAGATCACCTGCATCTATCTCCCTTGAGCTTCAGTATCCTGGAAAATGCTCTTTCCTCACCCATAGTGCCTTTTTAGGCAATGCCATGAGGTCAAAACTACCAACATGAAAATTTCATTAAAACGCAAATTAAATGTCATGCTGCTAAATGCTAGATGTCTAAACATGAAACTGCACTCATTGCAAGCATTCTTAACCCTGGATGATGTTGACATTTGTGCAGTCACAGAAACCTGGATCAAAACTGAGGAAAGCCCCCAGCCATACCAGGTTACTCATCCTATCATAAATTCAGACCTAGCCAAACCATGGGGAGCAGAGCAAAAGGAGGTGGAGTTGCAATATATATAAAAGACATACATACCTCATGGCTGGTCAAACAGTATAATGCACAGGAGACACTCCAGGTGAGGTTAACCATTGACAGGACCCCTATTCAAATCATAACTAGCTACAGGCCCCCAACTGTGACTCAAGATACCCACTCCTCTATCTGGACCTCTTTGAATCTATCAAGATTCATCTCTTTACCCTGATCATGGGCGACTTTAACTATCCAACAATAGATTGGACAAACTACTCATGGCAAAACACAAATTCCCAGAGGTTCCTTGATTTTGTCAAGGCCCTGTCCATCTACTCAGTCTTCTACAGACTCCTCAGAGGTGACCTCTGCCTGGCATACAAAGCAATCTCAGACCCCACATTGATGTGAATGCTGCATATCCGTAAGTCAAGCTCCACTCAAGTAACCTGGACATGCGGCCTCAACCTGGTCTGTGACATCAATAGGACTTGGTGGGACAGATTTGTGTCCCAAAGACTCTCTCTTCTATGAAATAGACTCCCTCTCCATGTCAAGCAGAATACCTCATTAACCATTTTTAAGTGCAACCTGGATAACTGGATGGGGAACCGAAAATACATCCCTGGGATTACACCTGTGTCCCTGCTGGACAGGGTAATCAGATGATGGCTTGTTAGAACATGGGCTAAATTCTTGGCTAGGCTAGTAAGGGGCCCCAGAGCCAATAGCCTAGCAACTTCTTATGACCCTATGATCCTATGATGGATGTATAATTACAACTCTCCACTGGCGAGAGTTGACATATGGTTTATTTAAAGAAATGATGGTGCAGAGTGAGCCAAAAAATGAAAGATATTTTTTTCTAGAGATGGGGGGCAATATGGAGAAAAGACAATCCTGAAGAATAGTGGTGAGATGAAAAAGAAAACATATGCAGAGAAAGCAAAAGAAGTTAAAGTGGAGCAGCAGAAAAGAAGGCAGAATAAAACTGAAAGTTGAAGTACATTGTAAGGATTCAAAGCAAAGAAGGCAAAGAAATGGACAGGTATGAAGTGTGGGACAATTTAATAACTCCTTTGGGTGTAAAAACACACAAGGTAAGACCATTTATTCTTATTAACAAAGAGACATTTTGTGACATTATATTTGAGACTGTTTATTTCATTGAACATTTTTCTTCAAGAATAGGAACAAAAAAGACTGTAATCTGTGGAATCTTTGTGTGATAAAATCATTTAACAGAGAAACAAAAAAGAAAATCCATGTACACATTTGAACAGAGGTTAAAAAGAGAGGCTTTGAAAGGACATTTGAGAAGAAGTATTGGGAACTGCAAAAGTTTATAGCAAAGGGGATTTATGGACTGGTGGCTGGAATTGTAATATTGCATTAAAATTAGAAAGAGAAAAATATACATATACCAAGGGTGATGAAAGTGGATGGCAATAGGGATGTCATAAAATATTTTAGACAACCCAAAGCATGTTCTTTTTTTGTGGAAAAGAAATACATTTGACAAGTAACTGGCAAAAAATGTTAGATTTGTGGAGAAATGGGACATTATGCAAACAAATGTGAACTGAAACATTATAAATGGGACAAAGCTGGACATTTAAGGATGGATTGCAAAAATGAACATGAGTAAGTGAAAAGAAAAAGAAAGACAAGTAAATAAACAAGCAAAAAAAAATTTAGAAGTAGTAGAAACAGAAGAAAATTAGATGAGAAAAAAATCAAGAGAGCATAGGAGAAGGTTCTGAAATAAGTGATGAGGAAGACATAAATGTGAAGGTAGTAAAAGGCAAAAAAGACTTCTAATGGTAATGGGGTAAAAAACATAAAATTTGAAGAAATAAGTACAAAAGAAAAGATAAAGGAAATGGATGAAAAAGAATATGTACAGCTAATCATTGAAGTTTATGTATAAATGAATGTATTTGACACGCAATGTACAGTATTTGATTCTCACATTTGGGAAGGAAATTGTCTATGCTCAGAACGGCCTTTTAAGAAAGCTAGCCAAATAATTAGCTATAATGCTATGAAACCATAAATTAAGGAAAAGAGAAAATGAAAATTTTAGAAGGCGTTTGCAAATGTGAATAGTATTAGGAATACATAAAGAAGAATAGGAATTTTGGAGTAGTATAATTCATGTAATATAGATGTAATTATGTTAGAAGACACAAGATTTTTAACAAATAAGAAAGGTTACAGAGAAACTATGGAGAGAAAAGACAATATGGAATTTGAAAAATGGGAGATGTTCTGGAATAGCTGTATTCTGTACAAATACAGTAAAGATTAAATGTAACTTTAGCAAAAATGGGAAGAACAACCATTGTAGATTTAAAGTGGAAAGAACAATTTTATATAAATATGACTTTATATGTTTACACTAATTGTAAATAAAGGGAATGCTTATTTCATCAGATTTTAGACTATGCAGTGAAAATATGAATATTATAATAACAGTAAACTTTAATTATGATTTAAGAGCAAGAGTAAACAAAAAGGAAATTATATAAAAAATGTTAGAAGTTATAAGATGTGGTAAGTTAAAACTATGGGACAGAAATTCATGGACTTACAAAAGGGGTATGTATAGCATTGAAATAGATTATTTTATAGTATCAGTAGGTTTATTGATAGGAAAATGGGGGTAGTTGAAACAGGATATTCTGATCATCTTGCAATATGGCTAGAGACAAAGGAAAACATTGAATAAATAAAAATAGGCAAATTAATAAAATGAGTAAATGGGAAAGCATGGAATGAAGAAGGGAAGAGGTTAGCAATGCAATTATGGAAATATCTTATTATTATGCAAACATTTTATAAAAATGGTGTGAATGGCAGATGTTATTTAAGAAAAATATAAAAAATAGATTTTTTACAGTGGCAATATGATATGAGAAAAGTAAAGAAAGAAAAATATAAAAAAATTATAATGATGCATAAAAGATTTAAAACATAGAAATAGAAAGTATTTTGACAAAGAAAAACAATTGTGTGAAAAAAATCAAGAACCCCCCCCAAGAATTGTTATATAAGCAAAACGTTTTTACAAGGAAAAAGATGTTTCAAGTTTCTTAAGCAGATTAGAAAAGGAAGATGGCAGTGTAATGAGAGAAATAAAGAACATAAAAGGAGAAACAGAAAGAACTCAGGAAAAAGTTATGAATAGTGTAGTACAATATGTAAAATAAATGATTAAAGAAAAGAGAAGGTGGTGAAGAAAACATGGAAAGTAAAAAAAGTTAAAAGAAAAAGAGAATAAAAAGTTGGAAAAATAGATTTCTTTAAATATAGATTCGGCTGCAGGACCAGATGGAATAGGATATGAAATGAGACTGACAAAAAAAAAAAGCACACACACAAGCACACACACACACACACACACACACACACACACACACACACACACACACACACACACACACACACACATATATATATATATATATATATATATATATATATATATATATATATTAGAGATTTTGAATGAATGGTTCAATGAAGGTTTTATGTATAAAGAATTATGTAGTGGAATATTTAAAATCACATTGAAGAAGGAAGAGAGAAAACAATTATAACTGGCAACCAATAGTATTCAATAATAATGATTATAAGATCTTTATGAAAATAATTTTTATTTATTTTATTTTATATTTGTTGACCAGAAGAGTCTGACTGGGTAATAAAAAAGAGATTTCAAACCAAAATGGGAAAGATTATGGAAGATAGCATATATAGTATATAGGGGAATTGGTCCAAAGAATTATTAATGATAGAGAAATTGTGGATGATACTATGAATAGAAAAGATGAAGTGAAAATAATGATAGGAGAACTTAATAAGGCATTTGACACGATTGCACATGAAATCTTATGGGTAATAATGAAAGAATATAATATAAGTGAGAAAGTTAGGAAACTGTGTCTGTTAGCGTATACTTAGAATAAAATAAAAATACTTGTAAATGACTGGTTAAGCCAAGAGGGATACATAATGAGTGATGTAAGACAGATATGTCCAATGTGTTGTACACTCTTTGCATTAGTTATGAATGTGATAGCATGTGAAATAAATTACAAAATGAAGGATGTAGGGTGTATAACACCTGAAAGGTTAAGAATTCCAGTTCTATTAACATATGCAGATGACATTATAATAATTGCAGAAAACAAAATTTGGATTAAAGAAGTACTAATCTGCAAAAAAAATGAGTGCTTAGAGGTGATAAGGATGGCTTTAAATAAAGAGAAAGTAAAGGTTTAAGTGATGTAGTAAAAATAGGGGTGTGAATTAAATGTATGTATTAGGTATAAAATTTGGAAATAAAGATGTAAGTGGAATTCAGTGGGAAAAACAATAGAAGAAATAAAACAAACCTGTCTTTTCTGGAAAACATATAAATTATCATTCAGAAAAAGGTATAGTGGTGCAGTGGTTAGTGTTGTCACCTCAAAGCAAGAGGTTCTCTCTTTTGCTTCTTGGCTGGCGTACCTTATGTGTGAAGTCTGCCTATCCTCCCTGTGTCTGCGTGGGTTTCCTCAGAGTGCTCTGGTTTCCTACCACATTCCCATGACATGCTGCAGGTGGTTTGGACACTCTTAATTGACCCTAGGTGTGAGTACATGGAAGTGTGCACCTTCTGAGGAAGGTTGGGCAGCAGGCTAGCAACTCTACACTATAAAACTCTACTGCCACACATTCTGCGGATCAATGATCCACTGTGATAATCCCTAATAGGAGCAGCTGAAAGTAGAAGTACTGATGGGAAAACAAGTATACTTACCAAGTGCATTTATGTTGACAATAGTACTTGAAAATGAATTATTACAGATACTTTTTCATTAATATTGTTTATAGTGGGGTTCTAGATTAAACCCAGTGAAAAGAGAAGTTTGTATGTAGATAAAGAATAATGAGGTTTAGGGTTAATTAATCCAATGGTATATGCTGCTCCATTAAATTTGTACAAAGTGGATAAATGAAAAAAGATGAAAGATTAATAGTAAAATTGTATAAATGTATGATAGATTTTGGGGTATGGTAAAAAAGAGTAAAAGAGAAATAGAGTGTTTAAATGAAGAACTAGATTGTTACAAAGAAAAAATATTTTGTGGAAAATGAAAATTGATGATATAGAAAAAGATGGAAAAGTATGGTACACAAATGTATTGTTAAAACATTGCTATGTAAATCCATGGGGAAATCTAACAGATGAAAAAATTAAAGCTATACAATAAAATGCAAATGGTATAATCAGTAAGTAGAATGTGAAGACTGTATAGACTGGTAATAGATAAATTGACAGTAAAATAAATAAGCTGTATAAGAAGAAAATAGAATATGTTTACATTGTCAAGAACAACAAAACTAGAGAAGTAAAAGAGTAAAACAGGGAATAACTATGTAAGGATATTTTTGAAGATATAAAAGAACTGGACACAATAAACATTTATATGATTAAATATGGATATTATACATATAGAAGTAAAGAATATGTTAAAAGAATAGGTAAAAGCTATTTTATGTTATATGGGTTATATGTAATAAAAGAATAAATTAAATTATATTTAATGGTAAATGGATTTTAGCAACAATATTAAGTAAAATCAAATGGTGGTTATGGAAAAAGATGTGGGAGTCTAATATGGATGAAAATTCAGTAAGACTGTGTAAACAGATTTTTATATCTATATATTTGTACATTTGTAAATATTTGTAAATATGCAAACATTTTGTAAAAAAATAGCTATTTTTGTATAGAAATAAAGGACCACTACATATTTTACATCCACCTGAGCTACCATCAATTCAAGTAGATGGATCCTTGGTTCAGTATCTCACCCAAATGATGACACACCAGTAGTGCAACATCCCCCTTAGGTGGCATTGCAGTGTCAGTAAACAATCTACCTGGTATAGGAATAAAACTCAAAACCTTCTTAACCAAAGGAAAATTTGCTACCTTTTGCACCACTGACATTATAATTTTTACAAATTTCAGAGCATAATTAGGACAGTCAATGCACAACATGTTGCTTCTTCCCATCAGGATATAGTGAAGAATATTTGTATATTCCTCCCCCATAGCATAGATGTGTTGGCCATGTATAAGGCATCAGTTCTCTACCCCACACTCAGCAAGATATTATAAAGTGCTGCTGCCTTTTAAGCACTGTGTCATCCAACCAACCATAACAAGGAGTAAAATTAAGAGTTTCCATCATGTGAGGGTACCCCAATCCCCTACAAAAATTGTCAGTGCATGTCGCCTGTGGTGTCCCCTTTCCCAAGCAACATGAAGAATAATGCTTGTTGTCCAAAGCTGCATCAAATCTGGATTAAATATGTAGGTGCATAGTGCACCCTACTCATCTGCATAATGTAGTATACAATATTTATTTCTGGATGCAGACCGTAAATTTCCCAACCCCCAACTCACATTGTGCAGTTTTACTGAGATGCACTGAGTTACTCTTACACTATAAACTGGCATGTGCCATAGCAGACCTATTCCTGAATACGCTGTTCAGAGATCTTCTCATTTAAATGACACTAATTCAACATGGTGCTAAAGCTGCATGCCCTTGTTCCGATGTGGGGGACACATGGCATACAGACATATATCCACAAATTGTGTGGTGGGGCAGGCAACAAAAGTGTGCACGGATATATGGAATACCCTTCACTATAGCAGAATAAAGAGATAAGTGTATTACGACTTGTGAGCAAAAATGACTAGGGCAGAGTACAGATGAGATTTTGCCACTACAATATACCCCGTATTATATAATATGCAGGAAGGACCAATACACTAAAGCCCTTCAGGTATAGCATATAGAATGGTGAAATGCTCCTTTGTATAACTCCAAAAGTTGCATTATAAACTTGGTGTGCCCCTTTATGTGGTTGTACACTAACTTGTATGAATTTCTGTTTAGTATAATGTTGGTTTTTACTCCTTGCAAAGGGGTAAGACAAACAATCAGCCATTTTGCTATCCCCCATTTAAAAGTCTGCTTTTCATCTTACCATATACGGGTTTGCTTCCATGGCCACTCATCTGACATCTTCACACATTCCTACTGAGAATTTTTGTGGATGGATATTTGTTATTGTGTATCGTCATGGGATAAAAGGTTAAAAGTTAGAAATGAGGTGAAATGAAAATCACATAATTCACTGAAGGCTGCTGGTAGAATTGCTAATTTTCTACAACTTGTTAAATTTCATTTTCTCTGAAGGATGTTGTTGCAAAGGCAAGAATCTTTTCTTTTCGATTGAGTTACAGTTACTTTGAAGTTGATTATTGAAAGTATGAAAGTGCAGCTAAGAGGGCATACAGAGCATCTACAAATATTTATTAACTGAATTGTATTCTTCTTGTTTCGGACATTTGCTTTTGTCTGAAATAAGGTTCACTCAAGCAGCTGTCATTAAAGTAACCTACACCTTTAAAATTCAACTTGACTTGATATTTACACTTGTAAGCACTACTGCTTAATGTGCATGTGTATGGCCTGTTGACGTGTGCGTGTGTGTGTGTGGGCATGCGTGCATGAGTGCGCGCGTGCGTGCGTGCGTGCGTGTGTGTGTATGTGAGCTGGATTCTGGATTTTAGTATTCTTCTTGCTATCATCCTCCTGTACATCTGACTGCTGCCATTTATCACAAGCAGAAGAAACATTTAGGATCACTGCAATGGCTGAGGCTTTCTGATAATAGCACTGGAATGTAAATAAGGATTCCAAATCAGTGAACTTTATTAAGCAATAAAAAAAAAAACATTAATTGACATATACTTTCATGAATGGAAGACTGATCTAAAACCCAAACTTTCATGCTTGTTTTTCTGTCTCGTGGCATGTTATGAATGCAATAAAAGCAGAGCATGAATGAACCTGGAGCTTCTGTTTGAAGTAAGGCTTGAAGTAACAGTTCAATAAATTTCTGAAATGAACTAATATACTTTACATAACTTGCAGTTTAACAGAGGAAGAGATATCTGTATATGAAGCTATAAACAAAATAATACAAACCTTGGGCAATTAGCACGTAGAATACTAAACACAAATTTACACTTTTGAATGGAAGTTTTACATTCTGAATACTCATACCCTATGTATGAGATACATAGTAATTCAACACCAGAGTTTTGTCAAGGCAGTACTGAAGGATTATCATGCAATGTTGAAACCTAGTCAGGTCAGAAATATCTTGATATAGTGCAAAAGAAGGACAGCAATTTTATAAAGGAGGAGAAGTGGGAGGGAGATTAAATTATCCTGGTGCTGTACATGTATAGAACCAGGATCTAAAGAAAAATTATTCTAAGGATTGTCTAAATAAATGACTGCTGAGTAAATAATCTGATATCCATGGGGATTAAGTTATAGGCTTTAGCCATTTAGATAGAATAAAGACCCTGATGTATTAATTTGTTTGGTTTGTAGGCATCCACCAACAAGATGGCAATACATAAGACAACTGGAGGTTGTCAGCTTAAAAAATCAAGACTAGACTGGTTCTACCTTTAAGACACTTTTAATAATAAAAAAAACATGAAGCATCTAAGCACTTTTGCCCATACAAAACTTATGTTAGCCATACTATCCCTCTCCAATGTGATTCATTTAATTTTGATTGTATTATTTGGCTTATTAATGACTTAATTATTTAAATATGCAATTGGATGATGGCTTGGTCTTTATAAATGTTCTGTACGGAAGCACTTTTCATTTCTGATGAAGTCCTGGATGGTATGGACAAAATTGCTTAGATGCTTCATGATTTTTTATTATTAAAAGGGTCTTAGAAGTAATATCAACCTAGACTTCATATTTTAAGCTGAAAACCTCCATTTGCCTTATGTACTGTCACCTTGCTGGTGGTTACTTGTTCTTTTTTAGTGACATTTAGCCTCTTTTATGTATTTATTTGATTTGGGGACAAAAGTTTTTTTATCAGAGGAGCATAGGGGATGATTAGGAAGGTAGGGAGTAAGTAGTGAGCTGATTGCTGGGCAGAAAGAGAGTTTATATACCATGTTGAGTGCCAGAATTTGATTATTCAGCAGTAGCTGATGGGGTAGTTCAAGCCAATGTAATGATATCAAAGCAATGCAGTGAGGAAATTTGTAGGACTGATTGGTAACAAATCTTGCTACCTTGTTGTAACATAGCTCAGGCTGTGATATATGGAATGTATTTATATTGCTAAAGATGAGAGAGGCATAGAAAAGAGAGGGAAGGAGGTAGGCACTGGCAATCGTAGATCTAGAGGGTTTGGTAATATTAATATATATATATATATATATATATATATATATATATATATATATATATATATACACACATATCTTTTCCCACCTTTAATGTGACATCTAACCTGTACAGTTCAATTGAAAAACAAACAAATCTGTTAGGGGAAAAATATAAAAACTAAAAAATGTACAATAAGCTGGTTGCATAAGTATGCACACCCTTACACTAATACTTTGTTGAAGAACCTTTTGATTTAATTACAGCATTCAGTCTTCTTGGGTACACATCTGCCATCAATTAAAGAGACTCTGATTAACCCCAAATAAAGTTCAGCTGTCCTAGTAAGATTTTCCTGACATTTACTCAGTTGCTTGCTACAGCAAAAGCCATGGTTCACAGGGAGTTTGCAAAGCATCACAGTGATCTCATTGCTGTAAGGTATCAGTCAGGAGAAGGGCACAAAAAAAATATCCACAGCATCGGATATACCATGGAACACAGTGAACACAGTCATCAAAAAGTGGAGAAAATATGGGACAACAGTGATGCTGCAAAGAACTGGATGCCCCTCCAAAACTGATAAAAAGACAAGAAGAAAAATGGTCAGAGAGGCTGCCAAGAGACCTACAGCAACACCGAAGGAGCTGCAGGAATTTCTGACAAGTACTGGTTTTGTGCTACATGTGACAACAATCTCCCGTATTCTCCATATGTCTGGACTAAGACAGAAGCCTTTTCTTGCACAGAAAAACATCCAGGCCTGGCTAAAATTTGCAAAACAATACATAACATCTTCCAAAAGCATGTGGAAAATGTTTTATGGTCTGATGTCACCAAGGTTGAACTTTTTGGCCACAATTCCAAAAGGTACGTTTGGCACAAAAACAAACACTTCGCATCACCAAAAGAATACCATCCTCATGGTGAAGCATGGTGGTGGCAGTATCATGGTTTGGGGTTGTTTTTCGTAAGCTGAAACTGGGGCTTTAGTCAATTATGTACAGTTCCAAATACCAGTCACTTTTGGCCCAAAACCTTCAGACATCTGCTAGAAAGCTGAAGATGAAGAGTAATTTCACTTTTGAAAATCACAATGACCCCAAGCATACATCCAAATCAACAAAAGAATGGTTTCACCAGAAGAAACTTAAAGTTTTGGAATGGCCCAGCCAGAGCCCAGACCTAAATCCAATAGAAAATCTGTGAGGTGACCTGACGAGGGTTGTGCACAAGAGATGCCTTCGGAATCTGACAGATTTGGAGTGGTTTTGCAAGGAAGAGTGGGCAACTATTGCCAAGACAAGATGTGCCATGCTGATAGACTCCTACCCAAGAAGACTGAATGCTGTAATTAAATCAAAAGGTGCTTCAACAAAGCATTAGTTTAAGGGTGTGCACAATTATGCAACCAGCTTATTGTATGTTTTTTATTTTTTATATTTTTTCCCCTAACAGATTTGTTTGTTTTTCAATTGAATTGTACAGGTTATAAGATCATATTAAAGGTGGGAAAAGTTTTGAAATTATTTATTGTGGTCTCATTTTTTTATATCGCAAAAACCTTTGCATTTTAACAAGGGTATGCACACTTTTTATATCCACTGTAGATATATATATATATATATATATATATTATACATACACATATATATGATTTTTTATTTGTATATAATCCCAAGTTTTTGATGATTTTTTTGTTTGCTACTTTGATTATTGAAGTGAAACCTTAATTGATTATCTATTATGACCGCTTGTTAATTGGTGTGGGAAATAACATCAATATCAGTGTGATTTAAGGATATTTTGAAGTTAACTTTAGAGGATGTGAGCGATCCAAGGAAAAATAGGAATTATGTGTTGTTTTTAGGACTGAGAAAAAGTTTTTTGTCAGTTAGTTAGCTTTTGATGGAGATGAAGGCATTTTGAGTTGGGGTTTGCAGTTCAGGAAGAGTATCACCTCTACAGATAACAGAATTGTCTGGATATTAAACAAAAGTGGCCTGCTGGGAGGATGTATGGAGATTGTTAATGGATACATTGGAAAGTAAAGGACTAAGGATCAAACGAACCTTGTGGGACACCAGTGTTGAGAGGGAGTAAAGGAGAAAGAACAGGGAGTTGATACACTCATTGATATCGGTCAGTTAATTAGCCAGAAAACCAGTTGAAAAGTAGAAAAAGATAGACTCAGAGAAGATAGTTTAAGATTAGTTTGGAGTGAGAGACTGTGTCAAAGGTTGTAGAAAAGTCTAAGAAAAGAAAACTGATTAATTTATTGTTGCCCCTGGCCTTTATCACAGCATCCAGGAATGCTAACATGACAATGGTAGTGGAATGGGCTGGTGCTGCCTTAACGCTATGCTGAGTAATTATAAGTAGATTTTCCTGAAGTAGATATTGCAGAAGTTGTTTATGAATGCATATTTTCAGAATTTTAGAGAAGGGGACAGAATGGCAATAGGTCCAAAAATAGTTATTTCAGTAGAACTACCACCTTTATGTAGCAGAATAATGTAAAATGGTTTTCAAAGAAGAGGAGCATAACATTCTTGAATGGAATGATTTAGAAAAATGAGAAAGAATATGCAATGTCTGGAGAAGCCAGTTTAAGGTATTCTGATGGGAGATTGTCTGCAGATGGAGAGCAAGACTTGATTTTGCTTAAGAAATGTTGAATAAAAGAGGTAAAGACTGTTTTTATTGACAATGAGGGATTCTGAGAGTTACGAAGATGTAAAAGACTAGTGAGGGTTTTGATTGAGTTATTAGCAAGAGTTGCTATAGATTCAATATAATGTGAGTTGAATTTTGTAGCAGTGTCTAAAGGAGAGTTGTCTGGGCAAAGGGTAGTGGTTGAATGGGTCCCAGGGTGTATGGTTTGGTTTATTGAAGTCCAGAAAATTTTGAGATGATTTTTTATTGATCTGTGCATCTGAGTAATACTGTTTTCTGTCAGAAATAATTTGTTTTTGTACTATTACACTGCGGTGGTGGTGCTGCGGTAGCGTTGTCGCCTCACAGTTAGACGTTGCCCGTTCGATTCTCAGTTAGAGCGTCTTCTGTGTGGCGACATGCGTGAATGAGCATTCCTTCGTTGAAGGTTGTGCATTAGGCCCAGCAAGCCAGCACATAAAACTCTACTGCCAATCATTAGCGGACCGGAGTTCCGCTGTGGCGACCCCTAACCGGGAAAAGCCGAAAGACACAAACAAACAAATTTGATTGTAGTATTGTAGTTAGACAGGAGATTTGTATTTTTGCCTTGTCTCCGTGTCTTATCTCTTTTTTACATTAACATTCTGGTAGCTGGGGGATAGCCTTACTCTTTTCCATTTTATGAGAGAAGGACTGTTAATAGTGTTTAAGAATGGTGTGTTAAATGTAAGGGTGGCACTATCTAATGATAAGGTATGGAGAGTTAAGAGAGTTGAGGATATCATTGAATGCTTTGGGTTAAATCCTATAAGATTACAACATTCTTTATAAGAGCTTTGTTTGATAAGGTGGGTTGGATGTCTTAGGATAATGGTAGGGTGCTGATCACATAAGAGTCGGGAGGTGGCTCACTATAGAAGCAATCTGTTACTCTGCCAGTTTCAGCAGTAGCTATGTCTAAGTCTGGTTATCTTTATTTATTTGTTTATTATAAGTATAAAGTTAGAATTGCAGTAAGTATAATTAATTATTACAAAAGTCACAAACAGTATGAGGATATGGTAGAGTAAGTATTGTGCTGCTTGCAACAAGCCATGGCAAGCTGGCTTGTTATCTTATCTATCAATCAAATGCATGAATATGAAATTATTAAAATTCTATTGCTAAAAAAGCATCTGATTTGGTGTGGCTGGGGGAAAAAGCACTTAAGGGTTATGTTATATATATATATATATATATATATATATATATATATATATATATACACTATGGGATTTAGCCTAATATCAGCACACATGGCTAGCGTTTCCTTACTGTACATAGATAATCTGGGTACTAATTTGAGAAAATAGTGGTATGTAGTGTAAAAACAGCTGGTCAAGTCTGCTGATACCTATACAGTCTTACTGCAGAGTTGCACACCATAAAGGCAGCTGTTCTAGTAAATAAATTCTTCATTGAAGGGCATAAATATGGATGTGTGTATCATTGCTCCTGTTTGCATAGCATACATGATATAAGGAAGTTGGAAAAGATTCTGCTTCTAAGGTCTATTTTCACATCTGGGTGCAGAATACTATGCTTGAAATGAGCTACTTTGGAACTATTGCTGCTACCTGTTCTTGATAATAGGAAGAGGAGCAATTACTATTTTTCCCTGCTGTTTTGCTGTGGGCTGTCGCTGTGGTTGTTCTCCTATTTGGCATATCTGTGTTTCCCAGAGAACATCTCTGCTATGAATAAGGGACTGTTGAGTGACTTGTTCGTACTCTACCCTACTACGTTGCAACAAGCAAGACAGAAGGAAGGAGGAAGAAGTTCAACTGTCAAACTTTTTCATGTGGGTTCAAACTAGCCCTCCAAAGTACAGCATTGCAGCATCATTAAACTATTACTGTTAGCTTTTTTGATATAATATTGAACTCTGCATGATTGAATTTCTAGATGTTATGTTGGAGAGAGATTCATTGAATATAATTGTTACCAGTAGTTTCAGGAAACCCTGCCATAGAAATCACCTATTACATCATCAGAGCTTACATCCATCTACAATATATAGGAATGTAATGAAAAATCAGGCCCTAAGACTGTCTAGATTGCACAATAAACATGAGATGTTTGAAACTGAGATTGATGTTATGATGAAAGAGTTATCTGATAGAGGATACTCTAACAATGAGTTGGATAGAGGCCTATCTGATATTAATGCTCTTAGATTACAGAAAGACAAACCCTACTTCTCAGAGAAGGTTTTGGTGGCCAGTGATAATATACCCTCTGATTTTTCATGGGAGGGGTACCAGTTTCTCTGACATATTCTGGTAATATTGGTTCTATATGTAACATTATTGAGAAAAATTGGCACACTCTTACTTCTGACTATTCTATAAATGGGTAATAGGGTCTACATCATCTTTTAGATTTAGAAATAGGAAATCTCTCAAATGCATGTTATGCTATAATAAAGGGCAACAATTACGGTCTCTGAGTTTTGGCACCTTTCCATGTGGCTCATGTAATTTTTGCCATCTTCTCAATAGTAACAATGTGTTCATACATCCTACTACCAAAAGGAGATAATTCTTTAAGGCTCAGGCTAGCTGATCTACTCAACATCTTGCTTATTTACCCCAGTGTCAGGTTTGTGAAATATTTTATGTAGGGAAGACAAACTGTTGTTTTAAGGATAGGCTTAGAGAACATGATTGAGATATCATTTGAGTGAATGCCTTAAATTCGCTAGCTAAACACGCTCTGGAGATGGGAGTTCATCATTGCTTTAAGTTTAAGGATTTAGAAATTATTGTTTTGGAAGAACAATTAGGAGACATTAGCAATATCACAGAGAATAGGGATTTATATTGGCTCTTACATTTGCAGGCTAATAGTGGAGATGGTTTAAATGGCAAGTTCACTTTAAGACCTAAACTGAAATAAAGGAGACCCTTCTGTTTTAATCTGAAGAAGCAGTGTTTCTGTGAAAGCACTTATCATTTTGTATATTTTATATATGTAATATTTTATTAAAAGTTTCCCACCCATACAGCTTTGCTTATTTATTTGATTATCTTTACTATAGTTCCTTCAGTTATACCTAACAGACTGTATAACTACCACTGTAGGCACTTGTCTTCAAACTCCATAGTTCTTCCTCCTGAACCCTACTCTACCAATGGCAATCCCTGCACTCCTGTAACTCCTATCAGAAGCCAGATACCAACTTATATCAATCCTACTACTTATCATGACCGTAATTTAACTAAGTCTGCCAAATTTTTATCACCAAAGAGCTGCGAGCTGGTCTTTCTTCTCAGTTGTCCAAGAACAAATAAACCAAAATGGCAGAGTTACATCCAACATATTTAATAAATAACACAAAGCTTTCAGATTACTCCTTCTTCATCACACTGAAGAAGGAGTAATACGAAAGCTTTATGTTATTTATTAAAATTTTTGGACATAACTCTGCCATTTTGATGTATTTGTTCTTGGACTGCTATTGGTAATAGCGAGCTCATTACAGGTTCCTGTCTTTTTTTGCTGTTTCTTCTCAGCTGACCAGTATGTTGGCACTAGGTATTCTGACACAGTGTAGGTACTGGCAACCCATTATTCTTAGATTCGTCCAGCTCCACCTGTGAGACATCCATCCACTTATTTGTTCTTGAGGTATGTCTTTATATGTGTATTGCTGCTAGTAAACAGTGACACACCTCCATACCTACTATGCTATGGAAGTCAAGAAATCCTTCAGTAAGCCTCCCAGGTACCTGCACAGAGTATATCAGCCATCTAGAGATACACCTATACTTACACCAGCACATACTACTAAACAGAATCACAATAACTGCAAGACTGAACCCCTGGGGGTCACTGCCTAAATACCTGGTTATTGGTGATTCTTTTATAAGATGTGCTGACACAGCACTTTCCTGACTGGAAATGGTGAGAGTTAATGTCAGTTACCTTTTTGATGCTAGGGTCAGGAATGTTGATGTGCTCATCAGGATCCCTCATAATCTTAAATATGAGAACAGCTTCATTGTCACCCATGTGGGAGAGAATGAATGGACTTAGGCACTTTACAATAAGCAAGATGCAAGCTGAAATGGCATACAACTAATCTTACCATCTATATCTTTAAGGACGGAAAACCCCTAATGTTAAGCAGTATTTATCATGCCTTTAAAATAATGCTTAAATTTAGAGATAAAAGTAATTACTTACATTAACTGGCTTTGTTAAATGGTGTCATTGTAGTTGGAGCCAGTGTATGTATTCAAACAAAAATACTGTGCACGTAGGTTCCACACGACCAGGAAATCTCATGTAAGAAACACAAATGGCCAGCAGTTGATGTGGTTCAGAGTATAAAATAAAGCACCAACACAAGTGCTAAAATAAGAAACTTTAATGAACAGACCGGTTTCGGCAAAAACGTGCCTTCTTCAGTGTGGAATAAATGGACATGCAAAATCACACAAGACATACATATTTATATATACCCTCCACCAATAGGAGCCTTAGCATGTTCCTACAAACCATTGCATAAACATAAAATGATGGTTAATATGCAAAATCAGGAAAATAAATAGAAAATAATGAAAATATCTGTAGTGAAGCTAACACTATTGGTAAATAAATATGTATCAGAAATCTAAAGCAGGGTAATATACTAAATTTGGGCTAGAATCCATATATTAACCATACATTAGCAATGACATTGGATATGTACATATTTATAAACATAAAACATATGCACAATAAATGTGCTAGGCCAAATGGTCCAACAAATATAAATATGTCACCTACATATAGTGAAATCCATATATATATATATATATATATATATATATATATATATATATATATATATATATATATATATATATATATACAGTGTACATAGACCCAAATGTAATGCAAATCATAGGGCTGATAATGACCAAAATCCTGTTATAAAGTAAAAATATTTTATTCTTCATAAAAAATTATGGTTATAATTGGTCATTCAGACCTGGCGGAAATAACGCACCCAAGGTAATGATCCAGTATCTCTCCTTATGATTTAATATACTATGTCATCCTTGGGAGTTACTTCTATCCCCAACAATCCTGTCAATAACCATGAAAGAAAACTGTGCCTGCTGATGTTTAAGTACATGATGATAGAGAGCATTAGTTTCCTTCCTGTTTCTAATGTCACTTCTGTGTTCATTAATACGAGTTCTGAGTGGTCTTGATGTTTGGCCTACATAAAAGGCCGAACACTGACAACTAGCCAGGTAAACCACCCAGTTACTACTACAATTGCCAAAGATTCTACAATCAAATACTTTACTGGTGTTCTGACTAGAAAACTGTTTAGATTTGCTGACCTGTTTACATGAGCCACAATGGCCACAGGGGAACGTACCCAATAATTCATCCCCAGAAATAGTCAACTGTTTGTAAATCGCTCCCCCACTTTCAATATGTTTAAAATGAGAGAACAAGGACCCCAGGGTTTTACCTCTACAGTATGTGAACTGACATGCTGGTCCCAAAACAGTTCTTAGATATTCATTAGCCAAAAGGATGTTCCAATGTCTGTTTATAGTACCCCTAATGGCCTTGTAATTCCTGCCATAAGAAGTAACAAACCTGATAGTGGGTTCGGAAACATCCACAACCCGTGTCCTTTATTGTAATAAAGTGTTCCTATCCATTTTGTTGGACGAATCCCTGGCCCTAGAAATATCCTGATCCTCTATGGGCAAATCTCTGATACAAATCCAAACTGGCACTGGGTAGAACTGAGGCATTTGATATGCATGAATTGTGACTTAGGAATATTTTTGATGGTGTGGCGTGGATGCATGCTGGAAGCATGTAATAAAGTATTATATTGGGGGTATTTTCGATATACCCTAGTACTTAAGGTGTGATCCCTATTTCTAGATACAGTAACATCCACAAAATTGATAGTTTGTAAATCAAACGTTACCGTGAACTCAATACCCCAGATATTATCATTTAAATAATCTACAAATTCTTGTAGATATCCAGCATCCGCACGCCACACCATCCCACAGTCATCCAGGTATCAACGCCATATATCAATTTCTACTAGGTAAATATTATGTGACAGGTCATAAATCATGCATTCCCTAAAAAATGCCATAAATAAATCGGCATAGATGGGAGCAAAAGATGCTCCCATAGCCGCACCCTGGAGCTGCCAGTAACAGTGTCCCTGGAAATAGAAAACATTTTTGGTCAAAACATGTTCAGTCATGCAAAAGATGCAACGTATTAAACCCAGGTGAATATAAATCTGCTCTATCCAACCAATACTGTAATGCTTGTAACCCCGCCCAATGCGGAATACTGGTATACAATGCTTTGACATCCAGAGAACACATAAACCAGCCAGGCTCCAGTTGTGGCTCTTGGATAATCTTGAGGAATTGTGTGGTGTCTTGTAATCTTGCCCTAACAAGGGTCTAGAGTGGTTTGAGATATTGGGTAAGAAATGCAGATAAGGGTTCAGTTAAAGAACCTATGTCCGAAACTATTGGCCTGCCATGAGGATTAGTTAGAGATTTGTGAATTTTGGGTAATAAGTATAAAATTTGCTTGCAAGGGTCCTTGACTGTAAGATGTAAAATACAGTTCTTGGTAATAATACATTCCTCCTGAGCTATATTTAAAAAGGAATCAATTTATTTTTTAAAATGTGGAGTAGGATCTATGGCCATGTGCATGTAACATCTAGTATCAGACAATTGAGAATGACTTTCATTAAGATAATAGCTCATATCCAAAACCACCACCGCTCCACCCTTATCAGCAGGTATAATCATAATGTCATGATTGTTACGTAACTGTTGTAGGGCCATGATTTCTTGTAATGAAAGGTTGTGTCCTAACATAGTATATTCTTTATATGGAAAGTGTAAGTCTCTAAGTACAGATTGCATAAAAATTGAAACATGTTTGTTCATGGGAGGCTGGAAATTCAATTTATTAAATCTAAATTCGTTAGATCTTTGAGATTCCCTGTCTGCAAAAAATAATTTCAGGTTCAAATTACGACAAAAAGCAATAACATCCGTGACAATATGATATTCATTCGAATAAAACCCAGGAACAAAGCTGAGTCCTTTATTCAAACGTTGTTGTTGTTGATCAAGCGACAATGTTACATTGGACAAATTTAAAACATTTGGACATTCATTAAGAACTATGTTAGAAAGTTCTGGATCAGTCCCTCCAGTGAATTGGATCTGGTGTCTGTTTTTGTGTTTGTGTCCACCACAACACCTGGGGCCATTTCTAAAGGGATGGTCCTATTAGATTTCTTTCTATGTGGGGAATCCTTATTTTTAGTGCTGTCATTGTCAGTAAATTAGGAATCCTCCCCTGACGTGCTAATATTGGATCTCCCTCTATTTTTCAAAATAGACTGCGGTCTTTTTTTGGTTCGAACAGATGAGGGTTCCTGACTATCATCCACAAATCTGACTGTCCTATGGGACTCAAAGGGACGTCCCCTCTGATAGTCCAAAGAATCCCTGTAAAATTTCTTAATTTTCCTTTTTTTAGTTATTTTCTCATGGTTTGTCAGTTCATTAGATAATTTTTTGAGACAATCCTGGAATGTAGGATGTGACTCAAATTTCTTACAATCCGAACACTTTGTTTTAACCTCCTGTATATTAGTATCCACCATTCTCTCATAACATTGCTGTAATACATTCACAAATAACATGGATCCTGTCTGTAGGGCTGCCTTCCAATCAGTGTTGAGCCTATCATCTGGTCTGCCGACCAGTGGTTGTAACCGAATCCTAAGGCCTCTTGGTACAATATTTTTGTTTACATAGGCACGGAATAATTTCAAGTGCCATATGTTTGACCTGAGATTTTTTTAGGCCCTTAGTCAGAGAATGAAAAGCCAAATCACAGTCTAAAGGTATTTGTTGTCCTAAGTCACTGGGATTACTGCCTGGTGAGGTATCAATGCCAAATACACCAATATCCTCCCAATCGGCACATAATCCAGAAAGTATATTTTCCAGATCCATGCTGTAAATGTATGGTGACCGTATAAAATGATTGGAACGACAAAACCACAAACCAGAGAAATACTCACAACAAGGTATAAACCAATGAACAAATTCTGGACAGCAGAATATGTGGATGTTGATCAGGGAAATAAAAAAATTTTTAGAATTCAATCCAAAAAATAATTATGAATAGAGAGAGTGTTCAATATAGCATTGTACTATATCAAAGTACATACAATCAAAAACGAGGGTATCCCCAAACCTCGAGCAGAATTGAAGGAATTGTATGAAAAATAGTAGACTGAAATAAATAATGCCTATGTTAGTATCTGAAGAGGAATACCCACATATGTAGGAAACCAAAAGATGTTCAAAAACCATATGCAACACCTAAATAACATAGAGCCCATAAAGGAGCTCCCTATGCCTCTAGACGAGAAATGAATAGTTGTCCCACAATCTGCCAGTATAGTAAGCCTACACACTCATATGCATAGATAAAATGCTATTATCTGGCTCAAATGCGTGTGAAATGTAAACTATAGTGACACCCAAGAAATGATGCCAAATACTAACAAAGGTATACCCCTTGTAAAAATATTCAAACCTATGTTTAGCCAGGATGGCATTCCAATATATATAAAACAATCCTTCAATCTCATGTACTGCAAAAATTATACATAGTGGAATATATCTATACTAACAATAGTTAGCCGTATATTGACCACAATGTATGGTTGGGTATGCAGTTAGCAAAAATCCCAAAATAATAAATGAAGTCTCAATGAAAAATTATTAAGAATAAACAAATGAACCAAGAAATGGTGTCACCAAAAGAGCGTTGGGGACATTATACCAAATGTTCTAAACAGGCAAACACAAGATATGTAAAAATAATATGAAATAGCCCAATGGCTTAGTCCATACAGTTAGATGTAAAGCACTAATGAAAATAGACAAGTGTTTGTTATCCTATGGCAATCAACATTGAACGGCTGAGGGAAAAATTGTACTACAAAGATCTAATTTCTCAGTTGCACCATTGTGCTAAAAAGTGATCATAGAATCCAATAATTGAATTGGAAAATAAACAATGCACCAATATTATCCCTAAGTCAAGGACCAAAATATGCCCATATACAAAGACTGCTTGATAACATCAAGAAATGGATGTAGTATACATGATACCATGGACCAAATACAATCAAACAAAATTAAAAGATGTAGAAATGTTCCATTGTCAATTAAAGTTATATCAATACCAAAAATGTCCCTCAAGTTTCACCTGATGGTATAATTATGATGATTTATATCATATGAGGTCCAAGGAACAAGCAATAAGTATATATATATATATATATATATATATATATATATATATATATATATATATGCCTGGAACAAATGGTCAACGGACCTTTCTGCATTGCTAGGGGTGGCATGCACTCTTTGGCTCTTGTCTTTGAATGCAGTTTAGATGCTTTTCTTTCCACATAGTCACTTTTAAGACAGTGTTCAACTATTGAGCAAATCCAGATAACAAATTCCACTTTAAATAATACCAGAGATGCTCTGCTCAGTACTAGAAGCTTAAATAACAACATGTCCAGGCTCCAGGATTATCCTATCTTAGAAGACACCCATATTTGTGTAATTATTGAGATTTGGTTTCAGAACAATGACAGCACTCCCTCCTTACCAAGGTATTGTATATATCACATACTCAAGTATACTGGAGGTAGTGCTGGCCTAGCCAAATTTATTAGGCATCCCACTGCCTTCTCCAGTCACCTCAAACATTGTATCAGCATTTATTTATATCCTCTTGACTTCATAAATTAACATTGGTACTGCATTCATGCACCACCAGTACCTATTGATTACTCCTCTAAATAACTTGCACCCAGAGTAGCTGCTCCCTGCACCCTGCTCTTAAAGTTCTGCCTTTGGGAACTTACAGGTTGCCTGATATGTCTGGACTGATACATGCCAAAGGCGGCATTGTACTCTATAATTAGTCTAATCAGAGCTACAAGCAATAGTAGGTGACAACATTTTTTCATCTGGATAATATGTGTTTAGGTTTCCCCTATAATTTATTGAATATGCATGTATCTACTGCCTCCTTTACCAAATTTCTGTATTTTGTAACAGTTGCTTCTGGCAAAAATCACTTCTATATTTTAGGGTTTTGATGATCTGGAGCACTTCTGCAGAAACCCAGTTTGGGAGAGAGAGAGTTAATAGAAGTCTAGAGGTTTGCTAATACAATGCTGCTTGACTCCCTTTTTCCAATATTTTTGCCAAATTATTCTTTAGTTTAGAAAAAAAATTACTGGCAATAAAAAATGATTCATTAAAAATAGTCCTACTACCTACTTCCTTCATACAACCACAATCACTATTTCATCTCACTGGGCATGTTTCACTCAAAGAGAAGGGTTTACACCAGCAAAACACTCACTATGTAAGAACTGTGGTGTAGCTAGCTCTTCTGGCACATCTCAGATTTAAACTGATGAGCAATGCTTTTTGTGGATTTGAACTGAAAAAAAAAGCTGCAGTTTATACCAAACACAGAGCTCTAAGGCATATCAGCTATGAACAAAGATGCATTACTAGCATTGATTTCTGAATACTGGTAATGCACGGAAATGCACTAAAGGCTGATTTGCATCTGCCGATAGCACAAACTTGCATTTTGCTCCCGGGGTGGCTGCCCCCTTCACGCCAACCCACCCTAGCTATGCCTTTGGGTAAGAACTACTCAAACTAAAGCAGCATTCAGCCTTGTGCATATTATGAAGACTGTCCTGAGGCCTAATATAATTTTTATGACAGACTTTGATTACCCCTTTAACAACTGGAAAACCTATGCACCCTCCAATAAATATGCCCAGAGATTCCTTGACTTAATTTATAGCAACTCCCTGGAGCAAATGTTTCCCTTCTCTGTGTGGATATTAAGTGCCCTGAACCTATTCTTATAACCTGATCCCTCTCCTTTTTAACCCTACTTGTCTATACCTTCTGGTAAAATCTGCTCATCTGCTCACCTATATGCTTCCTTCAGCCGTAATACACACATCCTCCCAACCCCACCCCTTGTAAAAAAAAAAAAACAGTATTTTAGGATTATTCTAAATCCACTTTATTACTAGCTACAATCTGGGTGAAGCATGACTGGCATATTCTTTATTCAACCCCATTTCTGACTCTGGTCTTGCCTTGGCATACTTCTCAGAGTTCTATTTCATTATGAATTGATGTATAGGGGACACCATTCCCATCCATGACAATAATGGTAACAATTTTAAAAATAACACAGCATGGTAGAATGCCTATATACATAATGTTGAGAGAGAGAGAGAGAGAACAAAAGCTCACAACTCTTTGTAAAAAAAAAAAAGAAAAAAGAAAACAAGCAATTGAAGTATAAAAGCAACCTAAAAATATAAGTAAAGCTCAAAGGCATAATTTATAGCTTGAAAATTGGTACTAGTCATATGAACAATCACAAGCCCTTCTTTAGTTGCAATAGAAAACTCATAAATAATGTCTGGTTCTGCTCCCAATTTCTCATCAACGGTGTATCCCATTTTGACCAAGAAACAGAAGATTGTGTCCATGGTGGTAAACATAGCTCCACCTCCTCATGTCTCCTACACATGACATCTCCCCCACAATTTCCTTTCTTAATGTACCACCTGTTATCACCCTTGATCAAGTGGCTTGTCCTTTTTCCAAAACTAACATAAAGCTAGCTCCATGGGTCCTGAGAGTTTCCTATTTTGTGTCTGTCTGCTGGTAAGTATCAAACACCAGATGCCTAGCATTCCTTCTTATACACTCAGGAATCTGTAATCTTTGCATCTTCTGAAAACCACATTCATCAGATTTCTGCTTGATGTCCTTCATGCCGCCTTACATTTCTTCATTGTAATCCCTGTGTTGTATATGTTGTCTAAAGTACTATTCTTTTGAAATATTAACATTATAGCTGGTTTACAGGACAGAATGAATGAACTAATTCAGTCATACCTCTCAGTCAGATCCAACATACACTCAATTAATTAATTAATCACACTTCCTGATGGATGACACGTTGATATATTTAGACCTAGTCTAAAAGTATCAAATCACTAACAGCCCTAAGCCTGCTCTGTTGCATAGACTATAAAACTTTTAGACTTTATTAACTTAGAGATTGGGTGCTGGATGAACTGGCAGGAGTAAAGGAGAAAGTGATGGGTGGAGCCTGTTCACCTCTTTCTTGTGTGGAATGACTGGGCCATATTAGCAGAGATTGGATGTTAGATAAAACACAACTGATACAAGAGATATCTAGAGGTACTTTACTTTCAAAGGGGGCTGGACCATTGATGACACATATGAATGGGGAGATGCACCTCTCATTTTACTTCAATGAATGCCATCTCTTTGGGTGTAATGGGCATGTGCAAAGTTATTTTGAAAGCATATAAAAAAACTGATGCCTTGGAAAAGATTATTGCACAACAGTTACAACTTAAGACTTTAAATTTTGTAGGAATTAATAGACAGCGAGGCTTTTCCTGTGGGGGAATGAAGAGGTTATTTTGGTGTATGTGAGGGAGGTTTCTCAATAAGGACTGAGGGAGAAAAAGGAAAAATAAGGGAAAGAAAACAAGATTATTGGCAGATCTATTATTGCACAAACTTCTACAATATTACAGTTCTGTCCACTGTGATGGCATTCTAAAAGTACTGCAGAAAAATATATATTTAGTTAACTGTCATGAAGCCTTCAGCATGGGTTGACTTTTAATAATACTCTTTTTAATGATAAATGTTATTGCATAATTTTATTACTGTATAATGTCCATTTTATGGACTTTTTCGTCTGATGCGTGTTTATGGATAGCTTGTAACCCTAAGACTAATGTTGCTCTTAATAAAAGAGTTATTATTGCAATTGTTGTTTGCTGCAAATGTAATGTTCTTCATTCCGTGTCATTATTACTGAATCTCATTTCCAACCAAAAAACAGCACAAAATCAAGCAAAGCAGGAAAATGATGCAGAAAAACAACAGTTCAGCACAGGTACCACTCCACAGATATTTATTAAGTGCTTTCATCTAAAATAAATGTCACTTCTTCAGAATAAAATTACAAAAAAATCATTGACTTCAAATACACAATTCTCTCATCTTATTGGTCAAACACTCACATAGGGACATTCCCTTAATGAGCTCTTAAACAAAACTCAGTTATTTAAAACCAAGATTATACAAAACAATGAAATAGCATAAAAATATGTAAAATATAAAATGCAAAAAAAAAGTAATAAATTATAAAAAAATACACAGATTTTAACTTTAGCAATGGTCCCACAGACATTCTGTCATTAAGCCCAGGTGGTTCACAGGCATTGGTTTTAATCTGCCAATTTAACTCTTGATAGTCCAGGAAATCATTAGTGGGTCCCCCTTGAGGGCCCAAGTCCAAATGGTCAACAGCACAAAACATAAACTTGGGAGGGGAATAAATTTTAATATGTCTATAAAGGGCATTATTCTCATTTGTATGCCCTATATCATACATTTGCTGATAAATCCTTTGTTTGAAAGCCTCTTGTTCTTCCCCACATAAAAACTGTCACAAGACTGGCACAGAGTCACATATACCACACCCTTGCAGTAGCAATAGTATTTTTCAGATTGTTTAATAAAACCAAAATACTTGATTTTAATTTTCTCCTTGTTAACTATAAATGGGCACTGTGGGCATCTCCCACATTTAAAACTCCCCCCATTTATTGGCATAACAGAGTTTTTCTCCAACAGCCCCTTAAAAGAAATGTCCTTTTTGTAAACAATAACTGTCTTGTTGCCCAATAGACTGGCAACTTTGGGATCCATTCTAAAAATTCTTCAATAGTTCATAATAATCTCTTTAATATCATAGAAGTCTATATTAAAGGGCAACATTAAAGCTTTATAAAATCCATTAGTTGCACCGGTGGCCCCCGTGTGAGTACCATCAATATCCTAGTACAACAATGCCCTAAATACCCCATCAGTCCTTTTTCTCTTAACCTCACTAACTATGTTGCCCACAAATGAGTCTGGGTAACCTCATCACTTTAACATGCCTGTCAAGACCCTACATTCCTCTAAGAAATCATCACTACCCAGCACCATTCTGGCTAGCCTAACAAACTGCCCCTTTACTAGGGCTCTTTTTTGATGTATAGGATGCCAGCTATAGAAATGCAAAAGAGAGTTAGAGTATGTGGGTTTCCTGTACAAATGTGAGGTGAATGTTTTTTTTTTTTTTGTCATAGTTTTTCTTAATAGTCACATCCAAGTAATTAAGTTTATCTTTGTCAATAGACATGGTGAACTGCAGAAAAGATGCAGTCTCATTAATATATTGAAAAAACTCTGCAATCTATTGACACCTCCTTTCCAAAACAACCACTATATCATCCAGGTAACAGCCATATAAGGCAAAGCAATCATTAAATGGTGGATTTAAAACAAAAAGGTCTTCTCAGTGTGCCAAAACTATATTGGCAAAAACAGGTGCGCAACAAGCACCCATGGCCACCCCCTATCTTTGTCTAAACAACTGACCATCAAAAATCAAGAAGTTATTTTCCAACACTAGTTCCATACAAGTTCTTATTGTCAATATAGTGTTGTGCCCCATAGTAGTGTTACTATGTAAAAACTCATAAAACCATTTTATTCCTTGAGCATGGGTTATAACAGAGAAAAGATCACAAAGGTCAATGGTTACCATTAGCAAATTATCATTGTATATGTCCTTGCTGATCTTACTCAGGAAATCCCAGGAATCCTTAAAAAGGGTGGCCCATTGGTCAAGTACATGTTTGACTTTTAAATCAATGAACTTAGCAATTCCAAAAGACTTGGATGCCTTAGTATCTACAATGGGAAAAAGAGGCGGGTTGGAAATGGACTTACGGATTTTAGAGATTCCAAAAATAGTAGGAGTTCACGGGTAACTTATTTCCAAAAACATGTTCTTCCAAACTAATTTGCCCATTAAGCAATAGTTCATCTAAAGCCAGATCAGTGTTTCTACGGGCTATATTAAGTTCATTTAAAGAAATCTCAACGTAAGTGGCACTGTATAACATACTATACATGCTACTATTATAGTCCTCTACATCCATAATAACTAAACCCCCACCCTTATCCAGTTTCATGATTCTGATGCTCTCATTATCTAAAATATTCTGCAATAGGCTAGTTTCATGTGCAGTCAGATTTTTTACCAGACTTTGAAGTCCTGATCTCACTCTCACAGAGCATCTCGAACATATGTACCATAGGGTGGAATAAAAGTACTATGTCTTTTTAGAATTGTAAATGTGCGCCTCACATTCTCCCTTTGCTGAAAATGTAAAGCAAGATTCAGTTTTCTAGTGAATGTTTTGACCTGGAAAATTGTTTCAACCAAGCTAACCCTTCTGGCAGGAACAAAGTTAAGCCCTTTATCAAACAGGTCTGCCCATTCGGCACTGACCATACTATGACTCAGATTATAAATGTTAAAATCATTTGCACTATAATGAATAAGTTGAGTATCAAAATTGGTGGATACCATGTTATCAAGGCTAACTTCAATGCCTGTTCCAGTCAGGTCTGCCCATTCGGCACTGACTGCAACATGGTCCAAATTGTTAGAACTCAGGTCATGCATTAGATTTAAATTAGGGATGTGAGATCCCCCAGTCACAATATTTGGTTCTATCTGTAATAGGAGGGTCCCTGTCTCCCTCCTCTTCTGCCTCTCCCTCTTTGTTGATCTTGGTATGATGCCAGGGAGAATTGTGTATCTGAAGTCAGTGATTTCTTTGTAATTTTATTCTGAAGAAGTCTGACATTTATTTTAGAAGAAAGTGCTTAAAAATATCTGTGGAGGGGTACCTGTTCTGAACTGTTGTTTTCTGCATCATTTTCCTGAATCTCATTTCCAATTAAATATTGTAACTCTCAGTGGTCAATAGTCCTGCCCCATATAGCAACCTTGCAGAGACTACTGACTTTCAGTTTTCATTCCAAACAACTGTACTTCATAAATTTCTTTAGACTGCAGATTAACACTCTATCGTTCATGCCTATATAATTATGTTCCACTACTGGTCTTAAAACTTTGCTTGTCAATGTTATCAATTGATATTTGTTTTCAATGGCTTTATGTAATCTCTTTAGATATGCAGGTACATAATTAATTTCATTTGATGGTAGGCTTGCATGTAATGATGCAATACTCAAGGTAGCAGTCAAGAAAAAAGTGTGTTTGGACATATGCAACCTAAAGACAATGTCAGACCAGGTCTGTATATTAGAAGATCAAATGTTTAGGTGATCAAACACCTAAACATCGATCTTCTAATATCGAAAGTGAAAACTGTCGAACGGACGATTTAAAGCAGGGAAAGATTTCCCTTGGCCGTTCACCAGATTTTGCAATTTCTGTACTGTTGAGCAATCTCAGAGCTGGTATATTTAGTTCGATATTCATAGGTTCGATATTAGCAGATCAATGTTTAGGTGTTCGATCACCAAAACATTTGATCTGCTAATATAGACCCTGTCAGACCAGAGGTCTAATGATCCAACCACCTGGCCATTGTGTTTTAAGCATTGTTTTACTTTGAAATGAAGCACACCAGTTTTGGAAATGGGTTGTGGTGATTACTGCTCCATGTGAAAGTGTCTTTTATACCTTATTTCTAAATTATTAAAATAGCCACTATGTAACAAAATGAACATTTAAAAATCCAGCAAAATAGCTGAAGAAACAAAATAAGAAAGAATAAAACAAACCATCAGTTACACACTGAGCACAAATAAATATTTACACTATGATGACTCATCTCAGTTCATTGTAGTGATGTTATGTTCTTCTTCATTCCTGTTATAATTTTGTTTGCAGTATAATCTTGCTGTTAAAATATCTGATAAACTCACCCTTGTAGACTTTTGAATCTGTCAAGTTTTATTTCTCCAGAATGTAATTCATCTACTGTTGTCTTTTTCCACATGTAATATATACCTACTATTTTGTGTGAATGTCTTTTGCTCTAGTACTCTGCGGGCTGAACCTGAAAATAGTCCATCTGAATCAGTGTTCTATCCTGGTTAACAAATGAAAAATAAAATAAAATAAAATAATACAAAATTGTCATTCGGCCAGATTCACGAAGGCTTACACGGAGTTTAAGAGTAGTGTAAGCCTCCGTGTAAGCCTCCTGATCCAGGAACAGCCCAAACCTCCGTGTAAGAGACAGCTAAAACGTCTCTTACACGGACTGGGCATGGAAATGCTCAATACCTCATTTGCAGCTGAAAGATATGCAAATGAGGTATTTGAGCGATCCAGGAAGCCCAAAGCAGTCCGTGTAACGGACGTTTTAGCTGCAGAAATGTACTCAGCTGATAACTGAGTACATTTCTGCAAAATTGACAACGGAGCTATGTCAGCTCCAAATAAAGGGTGCATATGTTTCATCTAGCATGCCAATGGCCAAATATGTGGCCATTGGCATTAAAAAGTGTTGCAAAATTATTTAAACTAACTTTTTTTTTTCCGTGGGATTTTGATGTTTAACTGCAGCACACACCCGCACAAATGGGGTGCACTGCTCAAAAGTGAAAACCGAAGCTTATAAGCCCACAATTGTGGGATTTATGTATTACATGGAATGACAATGCAGGGACTAGCAGACCAAAAACAATATGGCCTCCGTGTAGTGGTTGTCAAGGGGGGGAAGCTCCGTGTAAGACATGTAACTAAGCATTACTAGGCAATCCTATGTAAATGAGGGTTACAATACTGAATCACACTGCCACATAAGTAATGAGCACTTTCTGAGTAGTGTAAGAGTTATAGAAGGGGGAGGAATAGAGTAAGAGGTAGGTGACATCACGGGGGGAATGATAGAAATAAATGTAACACATTGGAGGGCAGTGTAACGTGACAGATGACAGACAGACATCAGGGAGAGAGGTGTGTCCCAACAGAACACTAGGAAAGTCAAGAAATAGAGGGTGCACACTATCCCTACACTCAAACTTTCTTGATATACGTGCATGCGCGCGTGTGCACGCGTGTAAGGCAGGTTCAACATGTGGGAGCATGTTGCAAACCGTTTACAATGGTTTGCACGGGCGTGCACATGTGGAAGGCAATGTAAACAGCAGGAAGCCTGTTGCCTGATGTATAAGGCTGTGTGTGTGCGTTTTACCATGAATCAGCCCAGTTCAAACCGTGTAAGGATGTGTGCGCGCATTTAAGTCACTGTGAGCGTGCTTATGCTGGTGTGCACATTGCTCCCCTTGAGGAAACAGAGAGGAAAAAGGAAACAACCAGATTACAGCAAAGCTGCCAGAGGATACTGCTGGAGTTAATTGGTGGAAACAATTGGAAGCAGGCAATTACACAGGCAGACTAGAAGCCCAACCCAGCACTTAAAACACTGCAAACAGCACTGCAGGCTGTTTCTCACAAGAGATACTGCAAGAAAGGAGTAAGCTATCAGAATTAAAAACTGAAAAAAGCTGAACTCAGAGCAGAAATGCTAGGGGCTGCCATAGCTGTTATAATCAGGCATAGGCAAATTGCTGAGGGTGGTGACAATGCAGACACTGACAGACAACCCAGAGTGAGGAGAAGGAGGAGAGTATACAGGCCCAGGGTCACCTACCATGGGTTACATGAGCTGGAGATAGTAGAGCACTACAGAGTGGACAGAGACCTTCTGCAGCAAATTGTTGAGCTGTGCAGGCCACATCTCACACACAGAACCAACAGAGGGGAACCCATCCCAGTGGAAACCAAGGTATGTGTTGGCCTAAGAATACTAGCAACAGGTACCTTCCAGAGACCAACTGGTGATATGATGGGGATATCACAGGCATCAGCCTCCAGGGTACTGCACCAGATCCTGGATGCCATGTCAGCACATGTCGGTGATCATGTATATTTCCCCAATGCCCGTGAGGTATTGGCCAGCAATATGCATCTCTTCCAGCAAATAGTGGGATACCCTGAGGTACTGGGTGCAATAGACTGCACGCACATACGCATCAAAGTGCAAGCCGGTGAGCGGGGTAGAGCCTATATTAACCACAAGGGATTTCCCCCCCATCAACTGCCAGGTCGTGTGTGATGCCCAGGGCATGATAATGAATGTGTGTGCTGGCTTCCCTGGGAGCTACCACGATTCCCACATCTGGCATCTGACGCAGCTGTACCAATCATTTGCCAGTGGGGACTTCCCACACGGACACCTAGTGGGGGATGCATGTTATGCACTTGAGCCGTGGCTGATGACACCCATCAGAAATGCACACACACCCAAACAGGAACGCCATAATGAGGCACACGCACAAACACGTAATGTCATAGAGCATGTGATTGGGCTGCTCAAGTCACGGTTCCAGTGTCTGGACACATCTGGTGGAGCCTTGCAGTACACACCAACTACATGTACCCAAATGATCATGATATGTGCTATGCTACATAATATGATCCTGCGGAAACAGCTGCAGCAGGACCAGCATAGGGCTGGGCCAAACTTACCCCCATCATTGCCAAGGCCACCACAGGCAGAGGGTGACTCGGAGGAGGAACAACCTGACCTTGCCCCACTAGGCAGAAGGAGGCATGCCCAGTATGCCCTGGCCTTGGCAAAGAGGCAACACATAGCACATACACTGGCTCAGTAGGAACACTGGGACTGATACCCCCTCCGATTCACTCATATAGTAACAGGGATGCCTAACATGACACAACCTGCTTCCAAACATGTACAGGGAGTGTAGTATGTGCATCTGACAGAGGCAGCCCTGCAACACCACCTGAAGCATGAATGCCATGTGTTAAGTAATGTAACACCATGTACCATATGCACACCTGAGGACCCTGACTAACATCCACCCTCACCAATCATAAACCACAAAAACACAAACCCACCTTCATAGGTACCACAAGGGATAGGAACCTAGATGTAATGCTACCCAATGCCAGAAGTATAAACAGCAAGATGCGTGCAGTGTAAACGCACACAGTATAGAGAATGTAGATATCAGTGCTGTAATAGAAAACCGGGTCAAAGCCCACATCAGCACCCTAACACTACCAGGTCACACCTCATACAGTGATGTACATCTGCAAAAACATGGAACAAGCTACAAAACAAGGGTGACTAGCAATAAATGTCATGGATAACCACACCCCCATGTTGGTACCACAACAAGAAGCAACATGTATTAGCCATGGTCAAATACCAATGGCTAAAACTGCCTACTACTATATAGCTTGCTGCAGACCACTGTCCTAATAGCAGGAACTGCACAAGGCCTATGTTCATAGGTTCATAGGTTCATACTAGGCTATCTGCCCTAGGGCATTTATAAGCGTAGCCCAGAGTTTTGTGGCTTCCGCCACCCCTTTAGTTTGAAGGATAATATGCCCATTATTTTGCTGTGCCTCTGTCAAGCAGTGGCACTGAGGTTATCCCTGGGGTATACCTGCGATCTCCCATCCATTGGTCAAGATTTCTCTTGAACAAAGCCAGCGAGGTGCTCTGCCTCACATGTACCGGGATGTTGTTCCACAGCATAGGGAGTCTCTGAGTGATGAATCTGTCCCTCCAGCACATCCTATTAATAGCCGTGTTGAGGTTTAAGTCTCTTGCCCTTGTAGTTCTGATGGATTTAGAGTTTTTGAGGTGAAGCATGTTCATTAATTCCGGGTTGGACATGGCCTTGTATGTCAGGCACAGGTCACCTCTGAGCAGACGGTAAGCGACTGAATAGAGCTGGAGTTCCTTCAGTCGGGCAGGATAAGACATATTTTTGAGACCCTTTATCCTTTTGGTGAGGAATTTTTGGGGCCTTTCCAATTGCTGCAGGTGTCGGGTCAGATACATTCTGAATGGGGCATTGTACTCAATCATTGGTCTGATGAGTGATGAGTACAGGGGAACGATGACCTCTCTTGATCTAGATGTGAATCCCTTCATGATCAGGTGGGCAATGTAGAAGGTCTTCCTAACTACTTTGGCAACTTGAGTGTCAAACGAAAGGTTACTGTCAACCTGGGTCCCCAGATCCCTGATAACCTCTTCTGTGCTTAGAGGATTGCCACCTATATGGTAACTAGGGGTAACCTTGTTTTTCCCGAAGGGTATGACTATGCATTTTGTAGCGTTTAACTTTAGGCCATGGCTCTGGCACCAGTTATCCATTTCTATGAGACCCTTCTGAAGGATGTCTGTGTCAGATGGGTTTTCAACTATGGTGCCCAGTTTGCAGTCATCTGCAAACTTTGTCAGCCATAATCCTCCTGTGCTTGCTTGTACTTCTGAAAAGTAGATGCCAAACAAAAGTGGGCCCAGGACTGAGCCCTGTGGGACACCACTTGTGACAGGCTTGGAGTCTGACATGGTGCCAGCAACTCTGACCCTGTGGGTTCTGTCACTTAGCCAGTTTGCAACCCATCTTGTGACGTATGGGTTTACATTTAAGCTGGTGAGTTTTCAATGATACCCGAGTGGGGTATTGTGTCGAAAGCCTTTGCCAGGTCAAGGTAGGCTGTGTGGACTGCCTTGCCCTCGTCAATGGCCTTGGTGACTGTTTTGAAAAAGTCAACGAAGTTTAAAAGGCATGATCTGCCCTTGACAAAGCCAAACTGGGTTGGATCCAAAGTCTGCAAGTCCCCTGTGTCTTTATTTATGAGTTCCATTATGATCCTCTCCATTGCTTTGCAGACCAGGCTTGTCAAGCTGATGGGACGGTAGTTTCTGGGGTCGGTGGAGGCACGTCCTTTGTGAAGTTGGACCATCGTTGCCATACGCCACTCCTTGGGTACGTATCCTGAGGTCAGGCTAAGATTAAACAGCTGCCCTAACTGCGGGTTTACTTCCTCATTGAGTTCGTGGAGCACACAACCGGGGACACCATCTGGTCCCATGGATGCTGTGTTTTTTGCCTTGGATAGAGCTGTTCTCACCTGAGCATTTGAGATGTTTGGGGGGCTACAATCCTCTGGTATAGATATCTCTCCTTTTGGGGGAGAGGGGGGGGAGAAATCTGCACTGAACCTGTCAGCCAGTATGTTGGCAATGTCTGTAGGTTCAGTGATTTTTACATCATTTTGAACTAATTCTGAGCATATCTGGGAGTTTCCTCCCAGGTTTCTAACATAGTTAAAAAAGGCCTTATGATTGTCTTTTGAGTCCTTAGCGATTTTTCTCTCAAAATTTGCCTTGGATGATTTTATGAGAGATCTCAGTTTTTTACTCATAATGATCAGGGGTGTCTTCCCTTCTACGGATTTTGCTCTATCTTGTAGTAGCTACTTCCTTTTGTTGTAGAGCTTGTTTATGGCTGGGGTCCACCAGACTGGACACCTGCCTTTGGTACAAAGAGTCTTTGTTGTTTGGGATTGCCTGATCTATGCAGTCCTGGAGATGCTGGTAGAAGGCATTTGTAAGTGATTCAGCGGTTTGGGTAATGGTTTCCACTGGCTTGGGGGCCTTGAAAGAGACCACACCAGTCTTTAGAAGTGTGAAGTCGGCTTTTGAGAAGTTCTTCACTGTGGTCTTTTTTATCTGGGGTGGGGGCGGGATGTGGACTTCCAGTGAGATTAGTTTATGATCTGATCTCACCAATGATGGGTATACTTCTGGTGTTGAACATTGTGACCCCATGTTCGTGATGATGAGATCTAGTATGTTTTCTCCTCTTGTGGGGATGGTGACTAGTTGTTCCATGGCATTTGAGTTAATGAACTCTAGGAACCTTTGGGCTAGAGTGTTGGGGCTTGAGTAGTGATCCCAGTCTATATTTGGATAGTTGAAATCACCCAGTATGATGGTGTTTGGAGATACATTTATCCCCTCCAGTGTTTTCAGGAAAGCTGTGTGAGGTTCCAGAGTTTGAGAGGGTGGCCTGTAACATGCTACAAACTGCAGAGCAGTCTTGCCTACGGTTAATTGCACCTGGATGGTCTCCGATGCATCGTGCATTGCCACCAACCTTGAGGTGAGGGTGTCCTTGATGAATATGGACACCCCCCTCCTTTCTTGGTGTTGTCCGGATTTTGGGGCCGGAACGCATGATATGAGGTAAAACCTGATAGTGCCGGGGTGCTCTCAGGAGCCTTGAACCAGGTTTCAGTCACAGCACAGACATCGATGTTCTCCATACTGAGAAGGGCTTTGAGTGCATGCATCTTGAGGTTGAGACTTCTGGCATTGAGCAGCATTACCCTTAGTTTTTTTCCTTTCTTGTGTTCTAGGGTGGTAGGTTTAGAATTTGAGCCTTGCCTAAAAAAGGCACAATGGGGGTGGCAAGAGCCATAGACAAAATCCGGAAGCCCAGGGGTGACAGGTGCAAGCCGTCCCTTGCGAAGCAGCGTGGTTTGTCCAGCATGTCATCCCAGGCAGACAGACATTGGATCCACTTTGAATGACACCATAGTTTAAGCCAATTATTAAAGCTGATCATCTTGTCTCTGCATTGTAGCATCATTCTTGGTGAAGGTAGGATACTGCTCAAGGTCAGGGCCATACCTGCCTGGGCTACATAATCAGAGAGCTCTTCTATGTCTCTCTTCATGTAGTCTAGGGGGGTACGTCTCAGGTCGTTCACACCAGCATGGACAATGACTGAGTCATACTTGTACTTGCAGTTGAGTGACCTGAGTGCTTGCATTATGTGGCGGATTCCAGTGCCCGAAAGGCAGCTTACTGTGACCTTCTCCTTACTCAGTCTGGTGAGCGGGACGTCAGTGTGTCTGACTATGGAGTCACCTATGATGAGTGTGTCTGGCATTGTGTTTGGCCTTAAGGGCTGTGACTGTTTGGCACACTGACTCTGTGGTCTATGTGTTGCATGTGCTGTGCCCTGTGGAGGCAGTTGTTTGGGTGTCTGCTTTGGTAGCCTCTGCTGTTTTGGTAGATTTTTGATCAGAGCCTCCTAGTATGTTTTTGTGTGTTTATGTGTATGATTTGAAGTTGTGATAGTGCTATGTGAGACTGGGTTTGTGGTGAGTGTGGTTACCTTCTCCTCCTCTCTGGTCTTGCCAGTCCTATGTTGAGAGAGCTCAGCCTCCAGTTTGGCTATATAGTTGCATTTCTCACATGTATTTGTGTTTTGTGGGAGAAGGAGAGGGTTGTCTGTGTACATGAGGCAATTGTAACATTGCCTCAATATTCCCAGGTTCACCAGCTGAGGAGGAGAGGACACTAGCAACTGATCCCTCGACATGCTAGAAGGAATAGACAAAATATGTTGGAATACAGGAAGATATCAAGCCCCCCAAACCACATTATATTGCTTGACTGACAATACCTACACATACACCATAGTTCCATAGTTTCATAGTTTACTACTAGGCTATCTGCCCTAGTGCATTTATAAGCCTAGCCATAGTGATGTGGCTATTGCCACCCCTTATAGTGGTAATACGTTTACAGAATAGATTCCGAATATTGTGCCTCTGACTTAGTAGTGACACATTATGACCCCCTTACTTAATCAAATAACTTGACTGTGCCTCTGTGTAGTAGTGACACAGGGAGGACCCCTGGGGTAAACCTACAATCTCACATCCACTTGTCCAGATTTCTCTTGAAGAGAGTCAGTGAGGGACTCTGTCTAACATCAACTTGGATTCTTTGCGAGAGTCTGAGAAGCCTCTGAGTTATAACTCTGTCCCTCCAGCATGTCCTATACATGTATGTGCTGAGGTTCAAATCTTTAGCTCTCATGGTTCTGGTGGATTTGGATTGCTTGCAGTGGAGCATGTCCACCAAATCCTGATTGGACATGGTCTTGTATGTCAGGCATAGGTCACCTGTAAGTAGGCGGTATGCTACTGAATAAAGCTGGATTTCCTTTAGTCTGGAAGCATATGACATGTGTTGTAGACCCTTGATCCTCTTGGTAAGGTACTTTTGGGGTCTCTCCAGCTGTTGCAAGTGCTGGGTGAGGTACATACCAAATGGGGCTTTGTATTCAATCATGGGCCTGATAAGAGAGAAGTATAGGGGTACAATGACTACCTTTGATCTGGATGGAAAACCCTTCATGATAAGGTGGGCAAGATAGAAAGTCTTTCTAACCACTTTGGCAACATGGGTGTCAAACGAGAGGTCACTATCTACATGGGTCCCCAGGTGTCTGATTTGTTTTCTGTACTCAGTGGGTTGCTGTCTATGTATTGATTTGTGGGTACTTTGTTCCTCCCAAAGGGGATGACTACACATCAGTTACATTCAGTTTCAGGCCATGATTCCAGCACCAGCTATCTGTCTTTGTGAGGGCATTCTGTAGGATGTGTGTGCCAGCTGATTTGTTCACTATGGTGCCTAGGTTGCAGTCATCTGCAAACTTTGTCAGCCACAACCCTCCTATGTTTGCTTTCACATCTAAAAAGTAAATGCCAAATAAGAGGGGTCCCAGGACAGATCCTTGTGGGACACCACCTGTGACTGGCTTTGAATCTGACAAGGCACCTGCAATGTCGACTTTATGGGTTCTGTTTCTTAGCCATTTTGCAACCTATCCTGTGACATATGGTGTTATATTTCAGCTGTTGAGCTTGTCTATGATGCCTGAGTGGGGTATTGTGTCAAAGGCCTTAGCCAAGTGCAGGTAGGCTGTGTGGACCGCCTAGCCCTCATCAATGGCCCTACTGACAGTTTCAAAATAGTCAACTAGGTGCAAAAGGCAGGATCTGCCCTGTACAAAGCTGAACTGGGTGGGATCAAGGGTCTGTAGGTCACCAATGTCTCTGTTTAAGAGCTCCATAATGACTCTTTCTATAGCTTTGCAGACAAGGCTGGTTAAGCTTGTGTGGTGGTAGTTCCCAGGGTCTGTGGAGGCATCTCCTTTGTGGAGTGGGACCACTGTTGCTGTACGCCAGTGTTCAGGTACATATCCTGTAGCAAGGCTAAAGTAAAATAGCATTTGTATATACGGGTTTAGCTCCTTTTGGAGTTCACATAGCACGCAACTGGGGATACCATCAGGTCCCATTGATGCTGTGTTCCTGTCTTTGCTGAGTGCGGCTCTCACATGGACATCTGAGATGACAATGAGGTTACATTCAGCTGTGATAACTATCTTCTTTTGGGGGTGAGGGAGGGGGAAAATTGCACTGAACCTGTCTGCCAGAATGTTGCCGATATCTGTCAGGTCACTGAAATATATGTTGTTGTGTACCAACTCTGAGCATATCTGAGGGTTCACACCCTGGTTTCTGACATAACTGAAGAAGGCATCATGATTATCTTAATTGTCTTTGGTGATTTTTGTCTCAAAGTTGACCTTGGATGTCCTTATGAGAGAATGTAGCTTTTTACTAGTGCTGATCACAGCTGCCTTCCCTTTAGGAGAAGTAGCTCTGTCTTGCATTAGTATCCTTCAGTTGTTATACAGTTTGTTTATGGCTGGTGTCCACCAGACAGGCCACTTTCCCTAGGTGGAGAAGGTCTTGGTTTTATTTGTGATTGCATGGTCCATGCTTTCTTGGAGATGTCCATAGAAAGCGTCTGTGAAGGAGTCACCATTGTGTGTTGTGGTTTCCACTAGCCCAGTGGGCTTAAGGGATACCATCTCAGTCTGAAGAAGTGTGAAGTCAGCTTTTGAGACGTTTATCACTATACTCTTTGTATTATACTAGCACCGACACATTTGTAGACAATTTCCCAGAATCCATCAAACAAAATGGACATGCAAAATGTAACACTTCCACAAGAGGGGTAAGCATACTGGATGTGATAATCAGAAATATGTGTACTGGATGTCAAGATGAGAAGTGTATCCCTCACTGGTAAGACCAGACCATAGATTAATCACACTGTAGTTACACATCCCGACCCCAGTCCCTGGCCAGAATACCACAGTGAAACACATGTATAAAGCATAGCTTGCACCCCTACAAACCAATGTGGAATCCATGAAAGGCCTTGTGCAAGTCCAGAATATGGGACACACTGCAGAACATGTCATACAGGCATACCATGAACACAGCCAAGAGTGCTTGGAGTCTGCAATCACAAATAACAACAAGACACAATGCCATACACCCAGGCATCTGGCATGCTGGACTCCAGCAATTACTAAACCATTGAAGAGAATGAGGAAGCTACCACATGATAGATCAAACATAAAAAGTGAAGTAATCAGTGATCACTAGTATGGCAATAAAATGTGTCCACACATACAATCCACTAAGGCCAGGCAAAACAAGTAGAATCTGTGAATCCAGTGGCAATGTGACACCTGTCCCAAGTACACACACAACAACAACTCACCACAATAAATACAAATATATGTGATAGATGCAACCAGGTAGCCAAACCGGAGCCTGAGCACCCCCAAATCACTACTGTCAAAACTAGTCAGGATGACAAGGTAACCACATACACCACAAACCCAGTCCCACATAGACCTACAATGACTGTAAACCAAACACATAAACACAAAAACATTCCCAGAGGCCCTAATTACAAACACACAACACCAACACAAGCCTCCAAAGCAGACACCCAATAAAACAACCTCCAGACATAGCACATGTAACACATAGTACACAAAGCTGGCGTGCCAAACAGTCACAGGACAGAAGGAGAAACAACATGCCTGATACAGTTGTAATAGGTGACTCCATAGTGAGACATGCTGCTGTTCCAGGGATGGCTTGCACCTGTTACCCATGAGCATCTGGATATTGCCTAAGGCTTTTGCAACCTACAGAGATCCTTTCGTAGGCAAGGCTGAAAAGACTAACCCACCACCATAGAAAACAAAACTGGAAAGAAACAGAAGGGTAATGCTGATCAATGCCAGATGTGTAAACCTCAATATGCATGCTCCTGAGGCCCTCCCAGTATGGAGAACATCGATGTCTGTCCAGTGATAGAAACCTGCTGCAAGCCTCATGACAGCACACCAGCACTACCAGGTAATACCACATATCATGTGTTATGATCACAAAACCTGGAACAAAACATAAAAGGAGGGTGAGTATCCATATTCAGCACAGACACCTATACGTCCAGTTAACTGACAATGCTTATGTCATTGCAGTCCACCCATGTGCAACTAACCATAGGCAAGACTGCTGTACAGTCTGTAGCATGCTACAGACCACACTCTCACACACAGGAACCCCACCCCACTGTCCTGAAGACAGTGGACAGTATGAATGTACCATCAAATACAAAACAAGGTACACACAAATTACCACATAGGTGGTAAACCATTATGTGTGGAAGGAGTAATCAGGGACCTAGTGACACAAGTGGACAGTAACCTGTTATGTGACAGTCACATCACCAATTTGGCTAGAAAGACTGTCTATATTGGACACTGTATCATGAAAGGATTCACATCTACGTCAACAAAGGTCATTGTGCCCCTATACTGTTCCCTTATCAGACCATATTGTAGTACAATGCCTCATTTCGGATATACATTACCTGGCACCTGCAGCAGTTAGAAAGACCTCAAAGGTACCTCACCAAGAGTCAGAAAGGGTCTCAGATATATCTCATATGCTGCCTGGCTGTAGACACCACAGCTGAATGCAGTCACATACTGCCTACACAGAGGCATGGTATGTCTGTTGTACAAGTCCATGTCCAACATGGAAGTAATGGACATGCTCCACCCCAGAAAACTCAAAGCCATTGGAGCTGTGTGAGTCAGAGATGTCAACCTCAGCACATAATCAAATAGGATGTGCTGGAGGGACAGATACCTAACCCTGAGTCTCTCCACACCCTGGAACAGAATACCACTACATGTTAGGCAGAGCCCCTCACTGACACTCTTCAACAGGAAGTTTGCAAAATGGATGGATAATTGTAGATGTACACTGGGGGTCTTTACTGTGTCATGTCCAGACAGAGGCACAGCTAAGTAAATCATAAATGGCCATAATATTCACATAGCAAGGGGTGGCAAAAGACACACACACAGTGGCTAAGCTTACAAATGCCCTACGGTGGATAGCCTAGTATGAACCTATGAACCTATTATGATACAAATTGTACAGGACACTAAGGATAACCCCAAGGCTGCTGCAACTGATGGTAGGGAGTGTGTTGTGAATTCCCAGATATGCTCTGGATCACACAAATATTACAAACAACATACCAAACACACACACGTATTGCCAACATACATCCTGACAGGTGCAGTGCAACCCCCCCCCCCCATAATGGAAAATATCTTTCCCAGCAGACTGCTGCCTCCCTGACATTATGTCAGCCTTACCACAGGATATGTGCCCAAAGAGGAGTGTACAACAACAGTGGTTGTTCTCAAGAAAGGTGTCGCCTGAATGGATACTAAAATCAACCACCACATAATCCTGAGAAGCTTGGTCTGCACAGCTATGGAAAGGATCAGCATGTACCGCAGACATACAGATATTGGGGATCTATTGACACCCGACCCTACCCAGTGTGGGTTTATTAAGTGCAGACCCTGCCCCTAAACATGTGTGACTCAGTTGAAACAGTAATTGAGGTCACTGATGAGGGCAATGTGGTCCACACAGTGTAGCTGGACCTTGCAAAGCCTTCCATACAATACCCTACGTGTTCAATATAGATATGCTCACCAGCTTATATATACACCCCTATGTCACTAGAGGGGTTGCAAACCAGACCAACGACAGAACTCACATGGTCAGACATGCTGCAGCCATGTCAGACTACAAACCACATATAACAGGTATCCCACAAAGCTTGGTCCTGGAACCTTCCCCGTCTGGTATATATGCCCCATAGGTACAGACCAACATGTAAGGACTGTGCCTGAACATGTTTGCAGAGGACTACAAACTGCCCAACATATCAGACACTCCAGCTGACACAAGCATCCCACAAAAGGGCCACATAGGAACAGACAACTGGTGCCATAGCCATGTCAGCATGTTAAATGGAGAAAACTGTATAGTCAACCTCTGTGGATATACAGTAAGTGACCACCAATTACCACATAGGTGTTAACCCATTACATACTTAACATGTAATGACAGACCTGGGTACACAAGGTGATAGATATCCTGCATTGGACAAACATGTGGCTGTAGTGTTAACAGAAACAATCCATATACCAACCTAATCATGAAGGTTATGACATCTAGATAAGGGGAGGTCATTGTGGTTCTGCAGTCATCCTTCATCAGCGTTACACTTGACTACAACAGTCCCTGTGGGGTGTACCTCAGCAGACACCTCCATCAACTGTAAAGTCCACAACAGTACCCCACCAGAAGTATCAAAGAGCTTGAACAGATGTAATGTGTTGCCTGATTAAACAGAGTGCAACTCCACACACTGCCATGCTGGCCACCCAGACGCAAGCTGTGCCTGATGTAGAAAGCCACGTCCAAGCTGGAATCAATGAACATGCTGCACCTTGTACAATCTGAATGGCAGTGAGCTATGTACATGAGGGACCTGAACCCCAGCACTGACATACATAGGACAAGCTGTACTGCATTATCCATAACACAGAAGTCACCCCCACGCATGAGTAAACTACCAGTACAGGTTATCCATAGAGTCACTCATTGATTCTCCTCAACAGGAATCTTAATGAGTGGATGGGAGATGGTAGGTTTACCCTGGGTATCACTGTTATGTCACGGGTAGACAGAGGCACATTATACTAAACATGATATATGTCATGGCAAACTACACTTACAATGTGTCGAAGGACAAACACACTCTCTGACTAGCATTAGAAATGGCCTAGGGCACATCGGTAGTGTTTGCCAATGTACGCCTATGTTGTGGAATACATTACTGATGTTGGATGAGGCTGTTTTAAGTAGTTAATATCTGAACATAATGCAACATGGTCAGATAGGTTCATAGGTTGATACTAGGCTATCTGCCCTAAGGCATTTATAAGCCTAGCCCAGAGTTTTGTGGCTTACGCCACCCCTTATATGGAAACAAGACTGTGCCCATTAGTTTGTTGTGCCTCTGTCTAGCAGTGACACAGAGATGATTCCCGGGGTAAACCTATGATCTCCCATCCACAGGTCAAGATTCCTCTTGAACAGAGCCAGCAAGGTGCTCTGCCTCACATGGACTGGGATTCTATTCCACAGCATAGGGAGTCTCTGAGTGATAAATCTATCCCTCCAGCATGTCCTCCTTATATCCCTGCTAAGGTTTAAGTCACTTGCCCAAGTGGTTCTGGTGGATTTGGAGTTTTTGAGGTGGAGCATGTCCATTAATTCCTGGTTGGACATGGCCTTGTATGTCAGGCACATGTCACCTCTGAGCAGACGGTATGCGACTGAATAGAGCTGGAGTTTCTTCAATCTAGCAGCATATGACAGATGTTGGAGTCCCTTTATCCTTTTGGTGAGGGAATTTTGGGGTCTCTCCAATTGCTGCAGATGTTGGTTGAGATACATCCCGAATGGGGCATTGTACTCGATCATTGGTCTGATAAGTGAAGAGCACAGGGGAACAATGACCTCACTAGATCTGGATGTGAATCCCTTCATGATCAGGTGGGCAATGTAGAAGGTCTTTCTAACCACTTTAGCAACGTGAGTTTCAAAAGAAAGGCCACTGTCAACCTGGGTCCCCAGGTCCCTGATAACCTCTTCTGTGCTTAGAGGATTGCCACCTATATGGTAGCTTGGGGTTACCTTGCTTTTCCCGAAGGGTATGACTATACATGTTTTGGCATTTAACTTCAGGCCATGGCTCTGGCACCAGCTAACAGTTTCCGTGAGTTCCTTCTGAAGGATATCCGTGTCTGATGCACTTTCCACTATGGCGCCCAGTTTGCAGTCATCTGCAAACTTTGTCAGCCAAAGTCCTCCCATGTTGGCCTGTAAGTCTGAGAAGTAGATTCCGAACAATAGGGGGCCAAGGACCGAGCCCTGTGGGACACCACTTGTGACCGGCTTGGAGTCTGACATAGTGCCAGCAACTCTAACCCTGTGGGTCCTGTCCTTAAGCCAGTTTGCAACCCATCTTGTGACATATGGGTTTACATTTAAGTTGGTAGGTTTTTCTACAATACCCAAGTGGGGTTCATAGGTTCATAGGTTTATACTAGGCTATCTGCCCTAAGGCATTTATAAGCCTAGCCCAAAGTTTTGTGGCTTACGCCACCCCTTATGTTAAAAAATACTGTGCCCATTAGTTTGTTGTGCCTCTGTCCAGCAGTGACACAGAGATGATTCCCGGGGTAAACCTACGATCTCCCATCCACCGGTCAAGATTTCTCTTGAACAGAGCCAGCAAGGTGCTCTGCCTCACATGGACTGGGATTTTATTCCACAGCATAGGGAGTCTCTGGGTGACAAATCTATCCCTCCAGCATGTCCTATTTATATCCGTGCTAAGGTTTAAGTTGCTTGCTCTAGTGGATCTGGTAGATTTGGATTTTTTGAGGTGGAGCATGTCCATTAATTCCGGGTTGGACATGGCCTTGTATGTCAGGCACAGGTCACCTCTGAGCAGGCGGTATTGTGTCGAAAGCCTTTGCAAGGTCAAGGTAGGTTGTATGGACTGCCTTTCCCTCATCAATGGCCTTAGTGACTGTTTTGAAGAAGTCGACCAAGTTCAAAAGGCATGATCTGCCCTTGACAAAGCCAAACTGGGACGGGTCCAATGTCTGCATGTCCCCTATATTTTTGTTTATGAGCTCCATTATGATCCTCTGCATAGCTTTGCAGACTAGACTTGTTAAGCTTATGGGGCGGTAATTACCGGGGTCCGTAGAGGTACCGCCTTTGTGCAGATGTGTACAACTGGACCCTAACCAGGCTGTTGTGCTCACTATGGAAATGTAAAGCAGTGATAGGACTAAAGCCCAGGATACTGTCCACCACAGTGAAAGTACTGAACCACTACACTATACAGTACTACAGTGTTAGGTCAGTATGAACAGATGTTGACAATTGTATGCAAAGTATCCCATGCAAAACCTGCAGGCACAGTATAATCCCTGTTGTGTTCACACAAAAAGCATTTGGACAGTAACTACACAACATGACACAGAACACACAACCATAAACAGGGGATATTTGTTGAAGTTCACACTCATCCACAAATGTGATGGGCTGCAGAGTTCAACATATGGAAAGCTCACACTGGGCATGCTCACACACTTTGATAAATGAGACATCTTTCACACAACATGCCATGGGAAGGCTGAACTGGGCATGCTCACACACTTAGTCCAAATATCAGTTTAGCATTTTGCCACATATATCTGGTATATGTATGTGTTATTCCAGTAATCAACAACATTATAGCAATCTGACCAGTGCTCACACTTAAATGACTACAGAGACATACATGATATAGTGGATGTCCTCCATATGCAAACATCGTCCACAGATACGCAAGTTGTTCATACAAACAGGTAATGTTATGGCAATAAAGACCTGCAAACACTGCTATCAGCACCAAATAATGTGCATCTGATAGTTAAACATATCGGTGTAGATGTCAACACTAGGCTGTTTGCCCTAGGGAATGACAGCTTATCCAGAGTGTGTGTGTGTGGTTGATTGTGGTTGGTCTGTGTGCAGGTCTGTGTGGGGGTAATGTTCCTCTTAGCAACTGGGAAAACACACCACAGGATGCCCATTCCCCTTTCTAAACACTGATGATGTCAGCACCCTACAAGTATATCAGTAGAAAGAAAGCCTCCCAGTAATCCGAATAGCATGCTCTGCTAATGCGTCCGTCTCTAATGTCATAACATAGTTAGGTAGGGGTTTGAATCCAGCAAGTGGTAAGTGTGTATGAAGGGGGGGGGCTAGTGTGTGTGTATGAAAGGGACATCCCTTTTGGCAACTGTGTAAACCCACCACAGGATGCCCATTCCCCTTTCTAAACACTGATGATGTCAGCACCCTATAAGTATATCAGGAGAAAAAAAAATCTCCGAATAGTGCGCTCTGCTAATGCATCTGTCTCTAGTGTCATAGCATAGGTAGCTAAGGGTTTGAATCCAACAAGTGGCCAGTGTGTGTGAAGTGGGGTTAGTGTGTGTATGAAAGGAGCATCCCTTTTGGCAACTGTGTAAACACACCACAGGATGCCCATTCCCCTTTCTAAACACTGATGATGTCAGCACCCTATAAGTATATCAGGAGAAAGGAAATTTCCCAGTAATCCGAATAGCGCACTCTCCTAATGCGTCTCTCTCTAGTGTCATAACATAGTTAAGTAGGGGTTTGAATCCAGCAAGTGTGTGTGTGAAAGGAACATCCCTTTTGGCAATGTGAAAACACACCACAGAATGCCCATTCCCCTCTCTAAACACCGATGATGTCAGCACCCTATAAGTATATCAGGAGAAAAGAAATCTCCCAGTAATGTCAATAGCGTGTTCTGCTAATGCGTTCGTCTCTAGTGTCATAACATAATTAGGTAGGGATTTAAATCCAGCCAAAGTGTGTGAAGGGGGGTTACTGTGTATGAAAGAAGCATCCCTTTTGGCAACTGGGAAAACACACTACAGGATGCACATACCCCTTTCTAAACAATATCACACTTATTTATGGCTTTTGATTCCAGACATGTCACGTGTGTTTTGCTCACACAGAATGCCCATGTGTGCGGGCTGTTTCTCACAATAATGCATGACATCGATTAAACCAGTTATGGCAATGCACACATGATGTATGTGTGTGCCAAATACACATATGTACCTGTGACCTTCAATAGTTACCATGTGTGATGCCTGCCACATGTGAATACATGGTATTTGCACTGGGTAACATTATGACTGTGGTCTTCTGTGCAGGTGCTGCATGTGGGATGTGTATATACAGTGTGAGATGTAGATACTATCAACATAGTAGTGAGGGATACACACCTGGTCTGGGGCATATAGTCTACATGTTGTTGATGAAGAGGTGCTGCATTTTCCACATGTTGTGGGAGTGGTAAGAAGTTGTTCCATAGCAATGCAGTGACCGCATGCTAAGAACCTTTCAGCTAGGGTGTTGTAGCTACAGTAATTCATTAGCATTCAGTAATATGTCAGCATTCCTGGTGAGGGTATGATGCCAACCAAGGTCAGGGTTCTACCAGCCTGTGCCACTTGCTCAGTGAGCCCTTCCATGTTCCCTATCATGTATTCCAGTGAGGGACATCACACATCAGCTGTAGTGGCATGGACAATGACTGAGTCATATGTGTCCATGCATCTGACTGACCTGTATGCTTGTGTTATGTGGTGGACCATAGTGCCCCATGAGCATATCACTGTGACCTTCACCTTGTCCAGCCTGGTGAGCATGACCTCACTGTAATGGACAATAAAAGTACCTAACACAACTGCAGCAGTAGTGTTGTATAGCTGTACAGACTGTGCTTGTTTGGCACACAGGATTTGTGTGCTATGTGTTATGCGTGCTGTGTTCAGGCCTAACGTATGCCTGTGTGCCAGCTGCAGAGGTGTCTGCCACTCAGGCAGGATGCCATTCTTAGGCTCCACAAATGGCCCTGTGTGTTCCCGTGCTTGTATTGCTGTCAGTGTAGGTCTACATCAGACTGATATTGCAGTCACTGTAGTATTTAATGCCACCTGACAGGTTATGCCAGTACTGGGTTCAGAGTGCTTAGTCCACAGTTTGGCTATGTGTTTCCATCTCATACATGTGTTGTACATCCATGGGTAGGGGATAGGGTTGACTGTGTACATGTGGCAGCTGTGACATTACTACATGACTCACATATTCCACAACTGTACCATAGAGGTGACTGACAACTGACCTTTGCACATGCTACCATAGTATTGAGATTGCATTGGTGACTAACAGCACATAGGGCCAATGGTGAACAAGATACATAGGTTCATAGGTTCATACTAGGCTATCTGCCCTAGGGCATTTATAAACCTAGCCTGAATGTGTGTTGCTTTCACCATGCATTGTAAATCTATCTTGCTATGCCCTTTTCCAAGGTTAGTATACTGTGCCTCTGTCTAACAGTGACACATAAGTTATACCCAGGGTAAACCTACAATGTCCCATCCAGTCATTAATATTCCTCTTGAAGACAGTCACTGAGTGACTCTGCCTAACCTCTATTGGGATAATATTCCAGAGTGAAGGGAGCCTCTGAGTTATGAATGTGTCCCTCCAGCATGTCCTATGTATATCACTCCTGAGGTTCAAGTCTTTCCAGCATGTAGCTTGATGGGATCTGGATATTCTGAGGTGCAGCATGACCATTAAGTCAGGGTTTGACATGGCTTTATATGTCAGGCACAGATTGCCTATGAAGAGGCAGTATGCCACTGAGTAGAGCTGCTGTTTCTTTAACCAGTCAGTATGTGGCATCTGTTTGAGCCCTTTGATCCTCTTGTTGAGGTACTTTTGTGGTCTTTCCAGTTGCTGCAGGTGTTTGGTAAGGTGCATGCCGACAGGGGCATTGTAGTCAATTATGGGCATATGAGGGATGAGTAAAGAGGCACAATGTCCACCCCTGATCTACATGTGAATCCCTTCATGATGAGGTGGCCTATATAAAATGTTTTCCTAACCACTTTGGCCATGTGGTTGTCAAATGAGAGAATGCTATCAACTTGTGTACCCCAAGGTCCATAATTCCTTCATCTGCACTTAATGGATTAACACATATGTGGTACTTTGTGGTCACTTTGTTTTTGTCAAAGGGGATGACTATACACTTTTTGGCATTCAGCTTGAGGCCATGGCTGTGGCACAAGTCGTCTGTTTCTAAGAGGCCCTTTTGGAGGATGCGTGTGTTGGCTGGAGAGTTGATTATGGCGTCCAGTTTGCAGTCATCTGCGACTTGCTCAGCCACAGTCCTTCCATGTTGGCCTGTACCTCTGATAAATATATACTGAACAAGACAGATCCCAGGGCTGAGCCTTGTGGGACACCACTTGTAACTGGTTTTGAGGCTGACATGGCTCCAGCAATTCTAACCATGCGTGTTCTGCCCTTGAGCCACTGTGCAATATCTGTAGTGACATGGGGTTGATATGTACACAGGTGATCTTCCCTAGAATGCACAAGTGGGGTATTGTATCAAAGTCTTATGCAAGGTCCAGGTAGGCTATGTAGACCACCTTCCCCTTGACAGTGGCCTTGGTGACTGTTTCAAAGAAATCAAACAGGTTTGAGAGGCAGGATCTGCCATTAACAAAGCCAAACTGTGTATGATGAAGTGTCTGTATGTCCCCAATATCTATATTTATGAGGTTCATGATGATCCTTGCCATAGCTTTGCAGACCAAGCTATTCAGACTTATGGGGCGATAGTGTCCAGGATCCGTTAAGGCACCACCTAAATGTAGAGGGACCACTGTTGCTGTACACCACTCTTTGGCCACATATCGTGTAGTAAGGCTGGCATTGAACAGTAGTGTTATGTCTGGGTGTAGCTCTTCTTGGCGTTCATGTAGGACACAGCCTGGGACACTGTCTGGTCCCATTGATGCAGTGTTTATTGCTTTGGAGAGGTCAGCTCTTACCTGAGCATCTGAGATGTCAGGGGGGGCAGCACTCTGCTGGGAGAAATATTTGCCCTTTTGGTGTGGAGGGGGGGAGAAGGTAGCAGTGAACCTGTCCACTAGGATGTTGGCAATGTCTGTGTGTTTGGTATTTCTTGTGACATCTTGGACTACTTCTGAGCATATCTGGGAATTACCACCCAGGTTCCTAACATAACTATAGAAAGCCTTGTAATTATCCTCAGTGTCTTGTGGAATCTGCTCTCAAAGATGGCCTTAGACAATCTTATGAGTGCCTGTAGTTTTCTTCTAATACTCATCTGTGATGCCTTCACATTTTGGGAGTTTGTTGTATCATTTAGTAGCTTCATCCTTCTATTGTATAGTTTGTTTATGGCTGGTGTACACCACACAGGACGTCTGCCTTTGGAGGATTGGGTCTTGCTTTTATTTGGGATTGCATGATCCATGCATTCCTGAAGGTGTCCATTGAATGCCTTTATACAGGTATCTGCAGTCTGGTCCATATTTTCAACAGGCCTGGGGGCTTTAAAAGTTTCCACATCATTTATGAGGAGTGTGAACATGCTTTACATGAGTTGTTGACTGTATTCTTCTGTGCAGGGGGTGGCCTTGGGATGTGAATATCCAGTGAGATTAGTTTATGGTCTGATCTTACCAGTGAGGGATACACTTCTGGTCTGGAGCATAGAGTCCCCATGTTGGTGATGATCAGGTTCAGTATGTTTTCCCCTCTTGTGTGAGTGGTAACAAGTTGTTCCATAGCATATTGGTATATAAATTCCAGTAATCTGTGGGCTAGGGTGTTGGAGCTACAGTCATGCTCCCAGTCTATGTTTGGGTAGTTTAACCCACCCAATATAATGGTGTATGGACAGACCTACATATTTCCAACTGTTTTTAGGAAGGCCAAGTGCAGTTCTTGTGTTTGTGAGGGTGGTCTGTAGCAGGCTATTACCTGGAAGGCAGTTTTACCCATTGTTACTTGCATATGGATAGTCTCTGATGTTTGGTGCTTTGCCACCAAACTGGAGGTGTGGATATCTTGGATGAATATCAATACACCTCCTCCTTTTGTGGTTTTGTGCAAGTTTTGGGTCTGAAAAGCATGGTATGAGGTATAACTTGGTAGTGCTGGAGTGCTGTTGGTAGCCCTGAATCCGGTATCTGTTACTGCACAGATAGCGATGTTCTCCATGCTGAGGAATGTTTTGAGTGTGTGCATCATCAGGTTTAGAGTCCTGCAGTGGCATATATGACTGCTCACGTGGACAGATGCCAGGTAAGTCATATGCAACGTGTCACAGGCAATGTACATGTGCACAGGAGAAACAGTGACATTCTGTCAAGTGAGACATGAACATACATATAGTAAGCTATGCAGATGTCACTAGGAGTCCACAGAAGCTGTGTAACTCTGCATGGCAGGTTGGATCAGTATTCCAGGGTAACTGCAAGGAAACATGCATGCAAACATAGCTACTGTAAGCAGGGCTGCATGTAGTCCATTGTACAACAAACAAGCTGTACCACTTTCAGTAGATAACACTGCAAATGCTCACCAGCTGACATATGAATACCTATGTCACCAAAGGTGATACTTACCAGACCACGAACAGAAATGACATGGCCAGACACGCTGCATCCCACATGAGCACATATGTCAAGCAACACAGACCTCACAAAGTCAGTGTTCTTAACAGGCACAGCCCATAAGGCCAAACACAATGTGTGACACACCTATAATAGGTGATGCCATAGTCAGACACACTGACGTCCCACCCTCCAGACTGAGCAAGGTGAGGGTCACATTTAACTACCTGTCGGGTGATAGAATGTGCCACATAACACAAGCACTCAGGTCACTCCACAGCAAGTACAAGTATGAGGCAGTCATTGTCCATGCTGGTGTGAACAACCTGAGACGTACCTCCCTGGACCAAATGGAAAGAGACACAGAGGAGCTCTTACATCACCCTCTCAAACTCAGGAATCCCACACAGCCTTCATGATGACACAGGAGAGTATAGATTTCTCTGCAAACACCATCATACTGGGTGATGTCAACTACCCAAACATAGACTGCGAACATTACTCAATCCACGATACCCAAGCTCTATGGTTCCCATAGTTCATAAACTCTTTAGCTATGGAACTGGTAGTCAACATTCCCACAAGAGGGGAAATATACTAGACCTGATCATCACAAACATGAGTACAAAATGCTCACCACTTGAAGTATATCCCTCATTGTTGCAATCAAACCATATACTAATTACACTGGAGTACTGGATCCCCCACATATGCAAACCTCAAACACATCGATGTGTGTGTGGGAAATGCCCCTATTAGCAACTGTGGCAGTACACTACAGGATGCAGATTCCTCTTTTGAAACACTGATGATGTCAGCACTCTATAACTATATTACCTGAAATAAAGCTCTCCAGTAATTCGTATAGCGTGCTCTGCTAATGCGTCTTTCTCCAGTGTCATAACATAGTTAGGTAGGGGTTTGAATCCTGGAAAGGGACTGTATGTGAGTTAGTATGAGTGGGGTTTGTGTGTGTGCATAATTCTGTGAGGGAAAAGTGCCTTTTGCCAACTGGGAGAACACACTACAGGGTGCACATCCTTCTTCCTAAACACAGATGATGTCAGCACCCTCTAAGTACAGCATTAGAAAGGATTTCTCCCACTAATGCAAAAAGCACACTCTGCTAATGTGTCTGTTTTTAGTGTCATAACACAGTTAGGTAGGGGTTTGAAGCTTGCAAATGGAAAGAATGTTTTTTAGTGTGAGTGGGGTTAGTGTGTGTGCACAATGCTGGGGGTGGGATGTGGCTTTTGCCAAATGGGGCTATGCACTGCAGGGTGTACATTTCCCTTAACACACAGTGATGTTGACAGCACCCTATACAAACAACATGACAACAGACAACTGCCAGTACTCAGTATAGTGCTACATGCTACTGTAACATGCACATGTACCAGAATATACCTAGATAATGTTTTGAAACCTGAATGTGGCAAGTGTGTGGATGTGGGATGTTTCTGTGTGTGCATTTCCATATGGAAAACATGTTGGATGTGGCAATCAGGGAACCAGAGTACCTGATGCACATTACACTTTTAAACTAATGAGATTGCCTGCACCCTGTGAGTACAGGTAGAGATGAGGAAATCGGTAGTAATCCGAATAGTGCACTTTTCAAATGTGTACCTGTCATGTGTCGACAGCTACTCATGTAGGGTAATAAATAATGGAAATGGTAGGTGAGCGTGTGCATGTATGGGGGTAGCAGGGTGTGTGTAAATGCATGTGTGACAGAACAGATACATATAGCTGAATCTACAATACAGCACATGATGCACATTCCCATAGTCAATGGTAGCATGTGATGGTGTGCAGCTGGTACACTTTGGTAAGTAGTATGGGTGCAGATAACAATTCAGGACATTCATACAGTTACTGCAGCAGGAATGCTGGGATATACACACAATCATAGTGGAACAGTGAACAGTTACCAACATGTTACTACTTATACACATCTATGTAGTCACCCTGTGCATCAGCAACGTGTTTACCCTTTCCTGCACTGATGTTGTAGTATGCAGGAGGTGGCACAGTGTCATCATATGCACAGGGTGTGGGTTAGGTATGCCCAAGCCAGCCACTGCTACCGCCAATTGACATGTGTGTGTATGTGTGTTTGTGAGGGGCAGCAGTACAGGGTGGACCAGTGTTAGTGCAGTGTGTGTGTGTATGTGTTTGCCCTAGGTGTTAAATTTCTGCATGTGTGTAAGCACACACACAGTCCCACATAATGGCTGCCATGTACAGGGTTTTGTGGCCAGCCACAGACTGCACCTGTCAGGTCATCCAGATCAGTGTCTGTGGGCACGGACACGGTACCTGTGCCTGGCAGGGGTGCTATGGACGATATCCAGTACTAACCCAGACTGGGTACTGTCATCAGAAGCGGGTGTGTGTTGACTGGACACAGTTCCCTGTTGGGACTGTCCAGAGCCACGTGCACGTGGTCTCCTGGGGCGTCCTGATGACAGCACTAACCCAGCATTGCTGGGGCTGCTGCTGGCACTTGAGGTGCATGAGTGGGCCTGATGTCGTCGGCGGCAACTGCCAGCTGCTGCTGTTGCCGGCATACGGCCACATCGATGCCGCAAACGCACACCATCGCCCTGGCCCATGGACATCTGGTTGTGGAGCAGCTGTTGTATGTCCCCGCAATGTCTGTCAATGACATCTGTGAAATTACAAATAGCATTCGCAATGTCACGCATGCCATCTGTCATGGCTGTGCCACATGCTGTCAGCTCCCTCAGACCCTGTCTGGTGTACTTTTCCATACACACCTGTGCCTGCATAACAGTCCGAAACATAGTGGAGGTTGACATACCTCCTTGGGCACATCGGCCAGAGGCAGTACAGCCACAGATGCCCCCACGAGAACCCATGGGTGACTGTCTGCGTAACCAGACAATTACAGCAACTGGGAAAACCCCAACAGTACCTCATCAAGAGGATCAAAGGGCTCAAACAGATGCCATATGCTGCCCAGTTAAAGAAAGTCCAGCTGGACTGTGGCATACTGCCTGTTCAGAGGCAATCTGTGACTGACGTATACAGCCATGTCCAACCCAGCAGTAATGGACATGCTGCACCTCAAGAAATCAGAATCCCATACGGCCACATGCTCAAGAGACCTGAACCTTAGCACTGAAATAAATGGGACATGCTGGAGGGACAGATTCATAACCCAGAGGCTCCCTTCACTCTGTAATGAACTCACAGTACAGGTTAGGCAGTGTCCCTCATTGACTCTCTTCCATAGGAATCTGGATGAGTGGATGGGAGATCATAGTTGTACCCTGGGTATCACTTCTATGTCACTGTTAGACAGAGGCACAGTATACTAACCTCGGAAAAGGGCATAGCAAAATAAATTTTAATTGGGTGGCAAAAGACAAACACATTCTGGCTAGGCTTATCAATGCCCTAGGGCAAACAGCCTTGTATGAACCTATGAATCTATGTGTACTGCTATACTGCTTCTGCCATATGTTGCATGTGTGTGTGTTGTGGGGGATGCGCAGGTAATGGCCAGATATTTCTGCACAGGCAACACTTCTGGAACACTCTGGGTGTTCATCCCAACATACTGTATGTGTGTTGCCACCCAACACTGTGATGTCAACACACATTACTCAGCCTGGATATACATATCCCAACAACACCACAAGCACAGTACACTACCTTGCTATGTATGTATGTAATTACACAGTTATTCACTAGTTAGGACTGTGATGCTATCCATGCAGCCCACTGGGCCAGTGGAAGCCACAACACACACTGCTGGCCCCTTTGCAAAAGCTTACCACAGACATCCCACATAGTGCATGTAATATGCACACACATATCTAACCCAGACCGTATGCACACCACTTATTTATCCTGTCCAGTGGACTACAGATACAGGCACATTGTATAACAATAGCAGGAGGCTACTGCAGCACAGGGCAGATTCATATGAAGGCAAGGCATCTGTGTTCAGCAGTGGTAAGATGCTTCACATTCACCAAATGCACAGATATTGGCAACATTGTTGCAGACAGCTTAGGTGCAGGTATCCCCCCCCATTCTCCTACACAAGTGGAATTAGTTATCACAGATGAATGTAACCTCCCTATCATCTCACATGTCCAGGTGAGGGCCACCCTCAACACTGCAGAACATACAGCATCACTGTTACAAAATGGTATCCCTGGATGTGTGATACGTTCACCCCTAGAGGACATAGCACCACATTACAGACTGATAGTAAACCCTGGCCATACTACAGGATATGTACCTGAACAGTGCCATACATACACAGTGGTCCCACACCAATGAGGAGGAACCTCTACTGACCCTGTGAACTACTGCATCATATGCATAACTGGCCTTGTGTTCTAAGCTATGGAAGTTTTAAGTATGGACGACATGTACAGCAATATTACATATGTATATATAACAGGACTATGTACACACAACCTATCTCATGGACATACCTATAGACAGTGAACTATGATACATTTGGAGGTTTCACAGTAAACACAGTATTAACCTGTTACTTTGCATTACCTGTGTTTGTGTCAGCTGTTGCTGTGTCAGTGGTGCTACTTGCTGTTTGGTGCTGCTGCTGCTGCTGGTTTTGTTGCTGGCTCTTTTTTTTTTTTTTCTCTCTCTGTCTCTCTCTCTCTCTCTCTTTCTCTGTCGGTTTTGTGCAATGAATGTATTGCATGTGTGGAGTGTTAGTACTGGATGCTTTTGTAGGTGTCTGCATAGGTCCATGTGATGGCCTCTGCACCAGTTGTAAGGCAGCATTTGCTAATTGCATGCAGCCAGTTGTGTACTGATTGCATGCCTCACTGTGATTTCAGGACAGTGCTATAAAAGGGTATGTGAGATAGGCGTTGCCCTTTCAGATTGTAAGGGCGTGGACCATGCTGGTATGCTGTCGACAGTGTTCTGTGAGTGTGAAGGTTAGTAAGTCTCTCATGCTTCATGCTGTGTTGTAAATTCAGGTTGCTGCATTTCTCTCACCTGTTCCCTGTAGTGAGTGTGTATGCATACTGACACCTACAACTATATTTCATATGTATTAATATATATATGTACATATACATACTTTCGTACATGTACATTAGCTGACATTATTGGGTACAAGCTAACAATTAGCAGGGCTGTTTCTGTCAACACTAAACTAGTATGGGAATCCAGTAATTGGGACAGTATAAGTCTACCTGACATGCTTTGGGTAGTACACATCCTATATTGCCTTTATCTTCATTCCTACTATTACATGTTCTACTTATTTTAGCACTATATTCCTGTATGAGAGTCATGGCTTACTGGTAGCTCATACAGACTAGTGTTACACTGGTCTTGTGGTAGAGCCTAATAGTATGCCTTTATTTTGCTTTCAAATTGAGTACAGGGCCTATCAATCAGAGTGCTGGAGGCACCTTTAAGCAGTTAAAAGGGTTAGTAGGTCTCACAGGAGTCAGGCTGTGTTGCAGATTCTGGTTGCTGCATTTATCTTCCCTGTTTCCTGTAGTGAGTCTGTATGGAGACTGACACCTACCACTATATTTCACATGTATTAATATATACACATATATATATATATATATATATATATATATATATATATATATATATATATGTACATATACATACTTTCATATATGTACATTACTTTACATTATTATGTACAAGCTAACAATTAGCAGGGTTGTTTCTGTTAACACTAAACTAGTATGGGAATCCAGTAATTTGGGCATTAAAAATCCACCTGACATGCTTTGGGTAGAACACATCCTATATTGCCTTTATATTGATTCCTACTATTACATGTTATATTTATTTTAGCACTATGCTCTTGTATGAAAGTCATGGCTTAGTGGTAGGTCATACAGACTAGTGTTACCAGGGTCCTGGGTTCAAGACTGACAGTGGGACTTTTTTTTCTTTCAGGATGAGTACAGGACCTGTCAATCAAAGTGCTGAAGCCACCTTTAAGCAGTTAAAAGGGTTAGTAAGTCTCACAGGAGTCAGGCTGTGTTGCAGATTCCGGTTGCTGCATTTATCTTCACTGTTTCCTGTAGTGAGTGTGTATGAATACTGACACCTATCACTATATTTCATATGTATTAATATATATATATATATATATATATATATATATATATATGTATGTGCACATATACATACTTTCATGTATGTACATTACCTTACATTATTATGCACAAGCTACCAATTAGCAGGGCTGTTTCTGTTAACACTAAACTAGTATGGGAATCCAGTAATTCAGGCACTAAAATTCTACCTGACATGCTTTGGGTAGTACACATCCTATATTGCCTTTATATTGATTCCTACTATTACATGTTATATTTATTTTAGCACTATATTCTTGTATGAGAGTCATGGCTTAGTGGTAGGTCATACAGACTAGTGTTACCGAGGTCCTGGATTCAAGACTGACAGTGGGAATTTATTTTTCTTTCAAACTGAGTACAGGACCTGTCAATCAAAAGTGCCTAAGGCACTTTTAAGCACTTAAAACTAGGTCTGCGCGTTTGCTGGAGCTCACGCATCTTGACTGGCGGTTAGCTCTGCACACAAGTGCACACCAGCTATTTTCTTTGAAAGAAAAGAAAAAGGGGTGACAGGAAAGTGGTGAAAAAGGGGTCACAAAGAGGGTAAAACAGTAGGGAAACAAGCTTGGAATTTGCAGGAAGGATGTAGGTGAGGCCCATAGCTGTCCATTTCTTTCTCAGCAACAGCTGTGCATTTGTATGCAATTTGGTGTGACATTTGGAACCTTCCACCCCTGAGAGAGGTGTCAGGACAACATTGATACCTGTTGTACAGCCAATTGTAATTAACAGTTTCAATGTCCAGCGGGCATGTGTGCAACATGGACAGCTATGTATGGGGCATAATTTTTTTGTGGGTACAGAGTGCCCTTTTTTTTTTTATATCAGGTGAGAGTGGTATGTCAGATGAGGTAGTCGGTATAGCTGGGGAGGTAGGTTGGGTAGGTTAACAGACAAGAAAGACAAGACGCATACAGGGGCAGTGTATGACACATGTGGGGGGGTTACACAATTGACGGGGACGGAGGTTGGGATAGCCAGGGCACATGAGCCCACAGATGGCAGCAGTGGAACTGATATCCCCACCCATAGGCAGTTGCCACTGTTCCTTCACAGCCCAGGACGGGGCTGTGCTGGGGGCTGTGCAGGCAGGACAACGGGCATGCCCGCTAGCTGTGCCACCCGGGCCTCAAGCTGGTGTAGGGGCCCAAGAACAGAGTCTTGGAACTCCCTTCGCACCACAGACCAGACACCTTGGAGGGTGAGTGGACGGGCTCCTCCGGCCACACTTGCAGAGGGGGGACGGGCCCCATCCCCTGCAGCGCTTCCACCTGAAGGTGGCACAGGGCCACCGGAGGAGGGTCCAGCCTGGGCACTAGTGCCAGGTGCAATCACCAGCTGAGGTGGGAGAGGTGGGTCCGCTGGGACCTGCCTTCCCAAGCGTTCTGGGTTTGTGAGTATGTTATGTTAGTTTGGGTTAGTAGCATATTATTCCATTAAAATTAGTTGTAACAGCATGCATTGATATTCCCATTAAACAAACACCCAGATATTAACACCATTGAACAACGGGCATATCAATATCACATGCATTATTTGAATAGAAATACACAATCAAACAACATGCAGGGTTGATTAATGGCAACAGGCCATCAGGTTTGCAGGTATGAACAGGGCACATGCAACAACGGACATGCATATATTTTTGAAACAACAGGACAAATGTCCATGGTTAATGAAATGTTCACATACCAATATTTAGTGAGTTTTTTAATTTGCAATTATAGGGTGGGGTGGGGAAAGAAAATGATGACACATTCATACATTATACATTAATATACATTTGTAATAGAAACACAATTAACTTGTGGGTGATAGTTTCAAAATTATTCTTTATTGACTGTCATGCTAGACCTGTTACAGATACATCACTATCCTAGTTATTGTGACTTTGATCAGATACATCCTCCTGCTACACTTTGATGACAGGGCAGGGGACAACTATGGATGTTTAGTATGTCAGACAATCATTCATTCTATCTGAAAATTGTTGACTGTCATCACCATATACAGATTTTGGCTTAAACATTCAAGATTCAAACACACTGCAATCAGTTTGGGATGTTACTTTTTTTAATTTCCACATGCATGTAGTTCTGTAGAACCACACTGAGGCTTATATATTCAGGGGTTATTTCTACTTTATTTATTGATACATGATCCTTTCAGTCACTCTCACACATCCTGCTATTTCACAGCTCAGGTTGGTGCTTCTAGGCTTTTTTCACATATTAGACCTGTGGTGATTCAAACACTTTCCAGCAGCCTCACTTCTGTCATGATTCAGCATTTCAACAGGGGATATATCTCACATGTGATTAACTCAGCTTCTGAGGCTGTACTCTTGAGACTACTGCAGGTTATACTACATTTAATTAATGGTGGGACATCTGTATTACAGAACTATTTATTTCTATCAATTATATTTCCAGTTTCACTTGCATACTGATGAACTTGTTGCAGCCATACCTGCAGACTTTCACTTGTTGCTTGCACATTCTATTACTTTTAATCAATACACTGCAGTGTTCTGCTACGTGCTACACTATAATATTTATTTAAAAGTACTAGGTGGGGTTACTAACCTGCATGGTGGCACAGCCGCACCAGCCTGCAGTCATGCGCCCTTCGATTCATAGAGTGGACACCTGCAGCTGTAATACAAAACAAGTAATATTGGAATACACATCTCCATGGTATCAGCTAGTTGAATTCCTTACATACATAAGTAAAATATAACTAACTCAGTTGTGGGGTGTTGGGCATATCCCGGGCCTCCTGGATCCATTGGGTCAACTGGTCTTCTTTACGTGGCTTCAGGTCCGCATGGTGTTGACGGACCTGCTCACCAGTACATGGAATCCCAGTACCACTAGTGAGATCATGAGCCAACTGGTCCCATGCCTCCGCCCTGTATGCTCCCCATGAGACCTGGCCCTGCATGAGTTGGGCCTCATGATGGTGAACTAGGAGCCAGACCATGTATCTGGACTCCTCAACGCCCCACCGCTGTGCTCGAAAGCAACGTCCCTCCCCTACTCCACTCATTCTGCCTGCAGGTCTATTCTACAATCGTTTCTGCTGTGTATTCATGCCTATGGGGCTTATATATGCCGATTTTCCCGCACATTTCTATGATTGGCCATTTTAGAATTGTATCTACTTCACAGAAACTGCTTTATCATGCTCTATTTTGGATTATATCCTATATATATGCTATTTCTGCATTTCTAAGTACTGCTGTCATGCCTTAGCAGTTTAGTACCTTGACTCTATTGCATGGTATCCTGGGATCGAATCTGACCACTGATTTTTAATTTTCATGTCTGTCTAGAAATGAGTTGAGGACCTGTCAATCAAACATGCCAAAAGCACTTTTAAGCACTTAAAACCAGGTCTGTGCTCGTTTGCGCGGAGCTGACGCATGCGCACCGGTGGTTAGCTTGTGGGAGCGATGCGCACCTCTGCGCAAACGGTGTGCACTGGGTTAAACCTTAATTGGCTAGTAACACACATGTTAAGCTAAGCACAGCTAGTTGCACACAGTTTGAGCCTGTTAAACCGGTGCTTAGCTACGGGCAAGCAATTTGCAGCCTTTGAAACACTACTCAGCTACGGGCACTCTGTCTCACAGCAGCTTAGCTATCACTACATTTCTAAATAATTTTATTATTATATTACTTGAAATATATGCTCCATTTCATTCCATTTTACAAAAGAAAATACTTTTACATTTGTACAATACTGTCAGGGGCCTTTTTAGTGCTTATTTACAAATAAAAAAGGTTGCTTTGTGGGCTCGAACCTTGCCTGTCTGCTCTTAAGCCGACAACTCTACCGCTATGCTATTACTTCTTGGCTTACTTTGCATATTTAGTTCTTATATCCTTTTCCACTGATTGCTAACTGCAGTTGCGCTAGTAGCACACCCGTGCACATGAGCGCACACAGTAGCAAACATTTACGGGGTTTAAAAAAAATAAAACAGTTTTTATTTTCATTTTATAACATCTGTTCACTTTTTACATTGCTGGTCTGTGGGGGCATGTGTTGTGTAGTGTGTTTATTCACATTTCCATGGCCTCTCTCGTGGCTGTTTACTTTCAGCCATTCTAGACTTCCGGGGGCATGTCCGCTTGCAGGGCTTAGCCTACGGACACCCCCCCTACTGTCTTACATGGACCGTGTAAGAGTTACGGTGTGATTCAGCATGCCTCATGCACCTCATGCATATGCATGACATGCTGACATCACACCGTTTAACTGCAGCCTCTGTGTAAGAGTTATAACTCTTACACAGAGACTTCCTGAATCTGGTCCGTCTTGGAATGAGTGATATTTGACTAAAGTCAGATATTTTAGCATTCTAACCAAATTCTTTAGAAATGAATCCATAATAGCTAATATTGTGTTTAAAACATCCTGCTAGAATACCTATCACAACTGTTTTTTATGCAGATTTTATTTGTTTATTTATTTATCTTTATGCAGATTCTGGAACAAACCATGTGTGTCAGTAAATGTAATTATTAGGGTACTGTAATTGTATTCCGAAGACATGAGTTGAATTTTCTTTTGAATGCTTTTTTTCCTCTTTAGGATACATGTTTTTATTTTTCCTCAAAATTGTGATGAAGGAAAGGGGGACAGAAAACTAAACCTATTTCAAATGTGCACACAAACAGTGCAATTACTAATCAATGAAATTAACTGATCTTGGACAGTCTTTGATGATACTTCTGATTTGTTAACATATTCAGACTGTGTGCTAAATTCATTTTTGTCTAATTATGGACCACTGACTATTTAAATGTCCTCCCCAGCCTCAAGGATGGCAAGACAAGATAGACCATGGTGGACAATTTGAGGCTGCATATCCATTTATCTAGGTTTACCTTGAAGATGTAAAGAGTGCTGCTCTGTTTGTCATGCATTTCAAGTTTGTTTCCTAGATGAGGGATAAGTTGGGATACAAATCTATCATGCCATGTCTTATTTATCTGATGATGACGATTCATTTCCTTTAACCAGGTATTTGAGATGCCATTTGTTTCCGTGAAGAAGTAGAAGGAAGAGGGTTGGATCATTAGTGTCTCAGAAGGCTAAACACATCCCAACCAAGAATTCTGTAAGATAATGTGTAGAGAGAGAAGCTTGCCAGTATGTCCTGATAACTAAGATTTTTGAGGCCACTGATCTTTTTATTTATGAATCTCTGAGCTCTGTCAAGTTGTGTGATATGTTAAGACAAATAAATACCAAAAGGTACATTATGTTCATTCTGCGTCTGATGAAATAAGAGTAAAGGGGAATCAAGGTCTAGTAGGATATAATAGAGATGTCTTCAGAAATTAGATACATCACACAGAAAGCTCTCTAAACTACTTCAGAGACATAATCATGAAATGGTCAACAAGAATATCTAGTTCTTTATAACACTTCATGATTGGAGGGTTGTGTCATATTTATGAAGAGAATGTTTTCTTTACTAAAACTAATTATGTGACATTTTTCACATTTCATTTGAGACCATTGACCTTGCACCAGTTGCATGGTCTAACCCATTTTATGGCAATTGCTGTAGTTAATGTGACTAATATGGGACTTTGAGTCTTGTCCACTCAATAGGGTGAAGTCACTTTTGCAATTGCTATGAGGATAATTACCAATATTAATACACTGGGAAACACTAAGTGAGAAGTGTGAGACTAATTTTGAACTCTATACTTTAAAGAGAAATTGTCAGTCTTCAACAAAATGCATATAGTTGGAATATTAATTATCAAGTAATGTTCTCAAAACAATGCAGGCTGAATTAGAAATAAAATAATATTCTCATATATGTGATTGTCTCAGTATTTATCTCAAGTATGTAGCTAGCAGCTTTTATAACTGTGTCAATTGCCATGAAAAGCTGTAGTCAGCTAGTTCCCTGTAATAAATTCTGTTGTGGTTACCCATTATTATTTTATGTAAAATGCCTCATTCTGCTTCAGTCTATAGAGAGAGAGAGAGAGCAATGCATTTAAGCTGTTACAGTTGGCAGATATTAGCCCATTTTCTTTTGCAGGCAATGAACTGAATACTATTACATTTTAACGTGGTGATAACCAATGCTGGTATTAAGTGTACATTCCAGTCCTGGGCATATTTCCAGATTATTTCCAGAGATTTTTAAACATTATGATGAGCATAGTGTGACTTTTAATATAGGATGATACTGCCTCAGAAGAAGCCATTGATTTGCTCATAAACAGGAATAACCACGGTGCAATGTGGAATAAAAGAAAGAGTTTAGAAAGCAGTTAAGTAACGCTAAACTATATTCAAACCTTTGAGACCTAGCACTTTATTTTTCAATAAAGTCATCAGTTTTAAATAAAAAAATGAACTGAAATTGCAGTCTGAAAATCTGAACTTTATTTCACTGCATTTCTTTCAGTACTGGACCTTTGTGTTTTACTATGAAAGAAGCTGCCCTGGACTTTCAATGTGATTTAATAAGGATGTGTTGCTGATTTAGCAATTAGGTCTATGATACATCTGTCTAGAATCTTTTCAGGATGCTGCTAATTATCCACATGAGTTTGAACAGTCAAACCTACATTTACAAGTGTTTCTTGAATTAGTTCTTCATCACTATGAACTGATGGTGCCTAACTAGAGTTTTATTATAAAATATATAAGAAAGTAAATAAAGTATGGAATGATTTATAGGAATAGGAAACACTTTATATCAACTCGTTATCTGGTTAAAAAAATAAAGGTTACATAAGACATAAATACATATAACAAACGGAAAATACATATAGTAAACTGAGAATATATAAATATTTTATGCAAACGCATCACATTTACTTTACATAATTACTGATTTTTTGACAATCCCCACTGGAGAGATGGGATATAAATTATTGTAGAGATATTCATACTTTACATTAACCTCTATTTGCAGACATAGACTACTGTAATGCCTTTTAGTAACTGAAGGCTATTTTTTCCTGATTTTATGTCATGACAGTTGTTTAGGGAAGAGTTTTTAGGGAAGTTGACTTTTTTAAGTAGATGGTTTGGTATAATGCATGGTGCACACTGGTTGAGAAGCAATATATTTTTATAATAATTACACACAGAGTTCCAGGGTTCAAAGATAAGGCAATAATAACTTCAATATATTTGCTGTGGGATGTACTGTTATAAAACACACTACTTTAATGAATTCTGGACTCAGGAAGGGTGTATTGGTAACATTTTCTTTGTCTATATCAAGAGTCACTTTACAACACACACATACACACACACACACACACACACACACACACACACACACACACACACACACACACACACATCCAAAAAATGAATAAACTACATGCAGAGAACATCACAGAGTAATTTTTCTTCAAAACATAGATTAACAAGTGTAACACTCATCTTGTATTGGAAACACTCATGGATTTACCTTTGAGTAGTCATATTTAATCCCAAGTATATTTTATACATTTACCAGGAGGGGGTGAATACCTAGTATAAATCCTACCTTTGGCAGAAATTATTGCTATTTTCTCATAAAAAGAACTAACAGTCATGCTTTTGCCTCTTTACTTTTCTTCCATTTGAGTACTAACTATGCACTGCTGCATGAGTTTTACTAGTTGGAAGTCACTAAATCTACCATAGACTAGCATTTGACATAGTATGCATCCATCTATAATTCAGTCAATCTAATTATCTCTATGTCTATCTGTCACTCTTCTCACTAGGTTTGTTATGTGGGTGGGAATCCATTTTTGGTAGCCTGTCATGGAAGATCTCTTTTGTTTCCATGCTGTTGGCTATTAACTATCCTATCCTATCTAAAATAAAATGGTCAAAGGCAGACATTAGAGAAATAAAGATTATTGTGTACTATAGCACATTATTTGTATGGAAATAAAACAATTTCTTATATAATAAACTTGGATTCATAGCAGACACACACACACACACACACACACACACACACACACACACACACACACACACACACACATGATCTGGGTAGTAAGAAATGGAATATGGTTTACTGACAAAACACCACAGAAATGGCAATATTTTAGACAGCTTAGGAACCTTTCTAACCCCCGCAAAAAAGAATCATGTCAGACAGAACTAAATATTTTTTCAAGCTCCAGGACAACCACTAATAGAACCCTAATCTTTTCTGGAATGCGATCAAAAGATTATTACACCCAAGCCAAACTACAGTCCCTTAACCAATTACAACCAACAGCTCAGTCCCTATAAGCTATCCAGTTTGAAATACCTTGTCATTTTCTAATTTAACAATAAACTACCCCCTAGCCTCACTATCCTAAACACCTCAAATCACTACCAAATCTTTTCTCCCTCCAAACAGTATCTACTTCTTCTATCAAAAAACACTTCTTAAAACTAAAAAAAAAATAATAATCTGTGTCAGCTGCTAACAACTTGCCACCAGCATATCTCAGAACTGCTGCAGATGCTGTAGCATATCCTGTATCTATACATAAACTGATCAATTACAGAAAGCTATGTCCCTGCATCTAGAAAAAATTCCAAATCATTCCTCTGCATAAAGGTGAACATTCAGCATTTTCTCCAGTTACTCACTCTATAGCCGTTCTACCTTCACTCTCTAAAATATTACAAAAATGCATTCATTCCAACTTCTTTCCCATCTTCACAATACAAATCTCCTCTTCAACTCTCAATATGGTGTCTGACCTCATCCTAGCATCACTACTGCTCCACTCAGTTTTATTGAAATAATAAACTCTAATAGAAACACAATCAACCTAGTATCCTCTCTCTTCTTAGACACATCAAATCACTTGACACAGTTTCATACCAATACCTGCTCCTTGAACTATTCTCCCTAGGACTCTCTCATTCATCCCGTAGCTGGTTCCACAGCTATCTCATCAACAGAATCCAGACTGTAAAATGGAATTGAGATTTCTACCCCTTTCTGTCTGTCTCCATTATAATCCTCAGGGATCTCTTCTAGGTCCTTTACTAATTCAACATATTTACTAATAATTTTCTCAAAGGTACCAAAGAAGCCTCTATAGTACAATATGCAGACAATATCAAGCTCATATGGTTTGCACAAAGTCTACCACTAATCTGCAAGATGACCCATGACTCCTTTTCCTTAGTTTAGTCTTGGCTAGATGACTATTAACTACTTTTAAATGCTAAAAAAAAAAGTTAATGCTGTTTTGACCCAAGTCTCTGTCAGCACAGAAACAATCCTTCAACATCAAAGCAGCAGATAATGCCTCAATTAAAACAGTTTCCAAGGAAAAGCTTATTTATGTCTTAATTGATGGTAACTTAAAATATGATCAACACATCACACATACCATCAGAAAAAAATCTCCCTTTCTCACTGACAGCTGTATGAATTCTTTGGTAACATCTTTATTTTTCCCTTCACTTTTCTATGCAGCACCTATCTTGACTAGCATTCACTCTATCTTAAAAATAATCTAGAGATTTTGTACAATGAAATACCTGAGTTTGAATCTGACTTACCAAGACATTTATTCTGCTGCCTAGCACTGAAGCACCTGCACTGGCTCAAACTATCTAATTACCTTACCTACTCTCAACTGCTTTATGCCCATGAAATTATACACAAACTTGACACCTGCCCATCACTATAAAACATCTTCAAATGCTACTTCCCTCCTAGGAATCTCCATTAAAAGAATAAATGTCTCCTGACCAGCACAAGTCTCTTAACAATGCAAGCAGCATACTTTACACAATCTATGTTGCTAAGCAGGGGAACTCCATCCTACTCACCTTAAAAGAAGACATTACTACATGTTTCAAATGCAACATAAAACAACACCTAAATTCCTCATGACTATGCTAACTCTGCACTCCTGATTAAACCAACCTTTATTTCTTTTTCTCTTCCATTACCAAGCTGTCTATCAATCATGCTGACCCTTTCACCCTTCTTACCCCATATTTCTCTTTTATCCCAGCTACTGCTCCTCCAACTAATGTATATCCTTAATCCTGTCCTCCTAATACCCTCGCCTTACCCATCACATTGTCTTATCTACTATTATCTCAACCTCTCCATTATCAGAACTTTTTGTACTTATGTTTTTCTTGGTTAACTTTGCTTATACCCTTCCTGCTCTTCTGTTTTCTGTTCCTGCTGTAGTGAAATCCAGCCTCATTAATGCCAATACACATATACTGATCCTATGAGTATTATCTTTTGTATCTTCAACTATTATGTTTACGTCTTTAATTTGTATAAAACAATATAACTTCTTTTTTTCTCATTTTTTTATTTTTCAAATACATTTGAAGGAATGCAATAGTATTTATACAAAACATCGTAAATAACTATGTACACTATTTGCATTAGCCTGACACTATAACAGATCTTAATGTATACAGTTACTTTATAAGTATCTCCAATCCATTATCAGAGTGTCTGATAAATTATTGTATAGTGTCAATCAATTATAAGACTTTTCCCCAAGGGTTGTTGATAAATGGCTTTGGACAAATTCTTAGTTCTTTAATTTTAATTTCTAATAATGCTGTGGCCTTCAGTAGGCTGTAGAAGTCTTCCAAAGTTGGTATTGTGTTTGTATTCCATCTTCTTGTTATACACTTCCTTGAAATTGCAAGTATAGTCCATACTAGATACATGTTTGATCTATTCAAATGAGGACCTTTGTTCACATTTAATAATACAAGAGCTTTAGTTAAATAAAATGATTAATTAAATAAAGCTTGTAGAAAGTTATTAATACCATTCCAAAATGGCTTAATTTTAACACAATCAAAGAAAATGTGGTTCCAATCTGCAGTGTGTACTTGCTCACATCAGCATATTGCATTTTTGGAAGAATTAATTTTACTGATTCTATCTGGGGTTAAGAATGCTCTGGGCAAACATTTCCAATTAAAAGCTTTCCAGTATTGTGTAAAGGATGTATATTTTATCAATAATAAGATATTTGTTTTAATATCTTCAGTTAACTGCATTGAGTGCCCTTTTGTTATATATTTCCAGTATGAGGATTTGGGTGTTGTTTTATAGTTTAGCAATATTTTGTAAAATTTTGAAATACTGTTTCCCATTGCAAAGTCATTATATACGATTTCATATATGTATTTCGTAAATTTAGGTATTTCTTTAAATGAAGAATTGTTAATTATTCTACTTAAATCTTGCGAATATGACATGATACTCTATAAAGTTAGCTAGTACCGTTGTGGAATTTTGTATGTTGTTTCTATTACTTGCATATATAAAACTTTTAGTTCTTTGGTACATTGGAGCCAACAAACAAATCCTTTCTGTTCCCAAGAATTAATAATTTCTCTATATATTTTATGTGGAAAGTTCTTTGTGACTATAAATTTTGTTAAAAGATCAAACCAGATTTTTAAATCTATATTTGCATTAATAATTTTCTGAAATGCGTCAATGTAATAATTAATCATACGAGTTTTAATGGGCTTGGTTATGTTATATGGCATACTAACACATAATATGTGCCATGGCAAATTGTTTTTATCTATCTGAAATTTTTTTGTAAATCAAGTTCATTTATTGATATTGCCATTAGTAATTCTTTCCAATTTGCAGAATAATTTGGACTTATCCAATCTGAGATTGTTTTTGATATTGATGCTTTTATATATGTTTCTATATCAGGAAAGTTTAATCCTCCCTGTTTCCATGGTCTGATATGATGTATTAAAGCTATTCTGTTTCTTTTGGGAAACCATAAAATATTATTAGGCATGAATTTATTTCTTTAAGATATTCTTTTCTGGTAACAGTTGTATTGTCAAGGCTATATATAGGATCTTGGGCAGTAAAACCATTTTTATTAACTGTAGTCTATCTTCAAATGTTAATATTATTTTGTTCCATTTTTCCACAGTAATTTTAATTGCATTGATGATATTATTGTATTTTTGAGACTAATTCATTATTACTCTTGCATAACTTAATTACTAGATATTTTAAGGTATATTCTTGTTTCCCTATGATGTGATCCCCCTTAATCTGCAGTTCTTTTTTATTTAAAAATAAAAATTTTGATTTTGATTTATTGAAATGGAGTCCTGAAGTCATGTGACATTTGTTAATTGATATAGCTAATTCTTCTACTGTCTCTTTTGTATTAGATAATGTTAGTGACATGCCATCAGCAAATACAATTACTTTAGAATCGTACTGTTCTTAAACATCTATTCCTTTGATTTTTATTTTGATACAAATTAAATCGGATAATATTTCAATAGCCAGAGCAAAAAGAATTGGTGACATGGGACATCCTTGTTTAGTGCCTTTTGTTATATGTATTGATTCAGAGGTAAAAGGACCTAACTTGACATACGCTAAATTATTTGTGTGTGTATATATATATATATATATATATATATATATATATATATATATTTTTTTTTTTCTTTAGGAGATGAACAAAGGATGCAGGGAATTCAAATAGCATTAGGATTTCGGCTAAATAGTCCCAATTTAGGGAACGTCTATATCTAAGGCAATTATGAGTGTTTATTTTCTTTATTAACATAATCTATAAGAGAAATTATCCTTTTAATCTTGTAATGTGTGTGTCTATGATGTATAAATCCAGTTTGATCATTATTTATTGTTTTGGATAGTGGTATTTTCATTCTGTTAGTTAATATTGTCATAAATATTTTATAGTCATTATTTAATAATGATATAGGTCTATATGATGTGCAGAGGTTGGGGGATTTGTTTTTCTTTAGGATTGGTATGATTAAGGAATATCTCCAAGAGGGTGGTATTAAAGCTTGTGACTGAATTTCTAATAGAGTTTTATGGAAGATGGATAGTATCTTTGAAGAAAAAAGTTATATATTTCCATAATTATGCCAGTTATACCTGGAGCTTTATTATTTTTACCCTGTTTTATTGTAGCTATAATTTTTGTAGGATATGGGTGCTTGCAGATCTAATTTTAATTTTTCTGTTTTTTTATATTAGAACATTTTTCATCTAGATTTAATTAATTGATATGTATATTTTCTTTTTGGAAATGTTCCATTTAGTGATTTCTATAGGCATCAAGAATGTCACCTATATCCAAGACATCTTTCCCTTTCTTTTCATGGAAGATACTTTTAATGTTATTAGCTTTTAATTGTATTTTGATTATTGGGGATAAATTATGTAGATATTTGGGAGAAAGCCAAGGTATTAATTTTTAGTTTTTCTAAAGCTAAACTAGTTTTATGTGTTAGAATTTTGTTGTATTTATTGTTTAATACTTCTACTTTCTTTTTCGTCTCCAAATGATTTTAATTTTTTCAGCTTTTACTGACAAAAGTTTGGATTGAATATCTAATAATTCAGAATCCCATTCTCTGATTTTTTTATACCAAATTAGGGTTTTACTATATATGTAAGCTTTTAATGAGTCCCATATCTTTATTTTATTTATCTCTGTGGTGTAATTAATATCTAAGAAGAATTGTAATTCAGATAATAACCAGGTTTAGAACTCATTAATTTTAGTTATATATCCTGGAATTTTGGAGTTAAAGATTAATGGTTTGTACCCATTTTGAAGTTTTAGCATCAATGTTGGTCTGAAAAAGGGGAGGGAGTGATTGAGAAATTAATGATTTTAGAGTGTAAGCCATGGGCAGTAGATATTTTATCTATTCTAGTTTGGGTAGCAAATCTGTGATCTTGATGCGAAAACAACAAAGATTTATCTTTTTTAAATTTGAAAGTATCTACAAGATGAAGTGATTATACCCACCTGTTTAAAGCTTTTGATACAGCAGATGTACACAGCGGTCTTTTGTTTGTAGTTTCAGAAATATCAAATATACACTTAAAATCTCCTTTTAATATTAAGTTGCCTTTATAATTATTGGAAATGAAATCCAAGTGTTTTTTAACTGTTCCAATGCCTATGAACCAGTATAGATTGGCTAGGGTCCATATTCTGTTATTATATTTAACTATTACTAATGCCATAATCCCTTCTTTATCTTCATACTTATAAATGATTTCTGGGTTAATGACATTTGTTTTCCATAAATTTGTTACCCATTTTGTCTTTGTCTTATAAGTGGATTGCGCCAATATAATATATTCCTTAGGATTCCATATGTAATTGTCATTTGCTTTGAAATGAGTTTCTTGAAGGAAGACAACTTATGCTTTGTTCAGTTTTAAATATTTCAGTAGATTTGATCTCTTGCTAGGATTGTTTAAGCTATTGGTATTTAAAGATAATAAAGTTAAATCCATATTGCGTTATTTAGATTATGTATTTTTTGTTTTATTGTGACTATTACACATTCTTCTCTGACAACTATAAAGTATATGTTTGAGCTTTTAAAGGAAATTATCAGTTTTATACTTGGAGTGTTTTTGTAAAATAACAAATTTAAATGAATAAATGTTAACAAAACTAAGATCTGCACTAGCCATGGAATGAGAATCATTCCTAATCTGATGGATAAACCTAAGTCTATCAGATTAGGGTGGCGCAGTGGTGCAGTGGTTAACACTGTCACCTCACAGCCAGAGATTCTCCGGTTCGATTCTCGGCTGGGGTGCCTTCTGTGTGGAGTTTGCATGTTCTCCCTGCGTTCGCATGGGATTCCTCTGGGTACTCCTGTTTCTTCCCACATTCTAAAAAAAACATGCATCTGGAGCATTTCTCCCCAGGCCTCTGCTGAAAACCGGATCTCTGGAACCTAGTCGGACTTTCCCGGTCAACAAATGTAAAATAAGTAAATTATCACTCATACCTTGACAATCCAGAACATCTGAGCTCCATAAATTGAATTATAATATGGAGAATATTTGTAATAGAAATAAACAATATTTATATTATTTTGAACAGATATAGTACTATTGTAGATTAGACAGAATTCTTATACAATATAATTGTCTACTTATTGTATAAGCAATTAATATTTACATGAAAGATAGATGGCAAGCAATTCAATCACAGTAAAGTAGGATGTATCATATATAAAACCTCAGTAAAAGATTATAGCACACAGTTAACATATTTACCATTATTGATGAAGCCTTTCAAAACTTATTACTTAATATAAATAGATGGTAATAATATTTATACCTAATGTTTATAATGTAATGTATTTTACTGGATATATCAGAAGTTATATTTAATTTTTTGTCAGCATTTAAGTAATCACTTTGTTGCTAATTTACTTAAAGCATCAGGTTTGTTTTATGTGAACATTGATGAAAGTTAGTGCATTTTAATTATCAGTGCATCCTTCTTCCCCCCATTTCCTACACATAAGGATTTTTATATCTGTCATTTCTTATTATAAAATTAGTGAAATTATAGGTTAAAACCAACAAATTCACTTATTGTGATTAATGATTACAAGTTCCCTCTCCATATTCATAAATTACCATTTTATGGCATATATTGAAAGTTTTTAGACTTAAATGGCAATATTCTATTTTGTATAATCAGCAAACATTAAACTGAGTGATTATTGTCAATTTAATACTATTTGTTCAGAATGTGATCATTACATTCTGTGACATTCCTTGTTCAGGTTTCTATTGTTTCCCTTGAACAACTTTGTCAGTTTGATGTTATGTATAAAACAATAGTTACCTTGGTAACAGCTTAAGTATTATGTAGGGTCAAGATGGGTTACAAAACCACAATTCAAGTTAAAGCAATTATATGATTTGTTATGCACATTTACTTATATGAGTAGATCATCATGCTTCCCCCTGATGTTCAATATAGTATATGTCATTTATGACAAGTTATAACAGTAGTGTTATTATACACAAGCCTATGTTATTAAACTGAGTGTATATTGTCAATTTAATGCTATTTGTTCAGAATACGATTGTTACATTCTGTGACATTTCAAGTTCAGGCTTCTATTATTTCTCTTGAACAACTTTGTCAGTTTGATGTCATGGATAAACATTAGTTACCTTGTTAACCACTTAAATATTATATATGGTCAAGATGGGTTACAAAAACTACAATTCAAGTTAAAGGAATTACATGACTTGTTATGCATATTTACTTATGTAAGAAAATGATCGTGCTTCCCCTTGATCGTCAATGTAGGGTGTCGTAATGGTTAAGGTGTTTGCCTTACAAACACAAGGTGCAGGGTTTGAGTCTCACAAGGGATAATTGTCTAGGCTTACAATAGCTCACAAGGGCAGTTAGCCTAGTACTAACCTAAGAACTTATATATATAGTGTATGTCATTTATGGCAAGTTAAGACAGTGGTGTTATTATACACAAGCCCATTTATTAAATCTTGTCTTTAATATCTAAATTCAGCAGACTGCTTCATCTTATATAACGATTATATATTTTATGTCTAGATTTACTAAAATCATACATTACATAACTATTGTGTGTGTGTTTTTTTTTTTTTTTTTGGCTGCTAGTTATTTGAGAGACCACAAGCTGTAATGCTTATTCTTATTATTAGCTCCTTCCAAACATCTTTATACAGTTCATAGACTTTAAATTAAGAGACTTTTCTAGTTTCTTATTTAAGTACATTTCCATCCTTACATACACACATATCAGTACTTCAAGCACAGGCAACAATACTCATCCAGGTTTGCAGGAATACCATTTACTAGTTCATGTGGTGTGTTTCCAGGCTGTTCTTAAAAATATCCAAACCAATATTTGTCGTGTTCCATTTTACCAGCCTGTTCCATGCAGTGGCCACTCTGCCAGTGAACCACTCAGTACACCTTCCATTCCCACAGATATTTCCGCAAAGGAAATCTGATCACTCTCTAGCACTTCCCGGCAACTCCAAACACTCCTAGAATCAGCTATCCCCATATGCCCAACATGTCCGAGCAAGCTTACCTCCCAGACCACTGCAAAGGATTCTGCACGAAATCAAGTGCTCTTAGTCTTTTACAATAACTCAGACTTCCACACTTATGTAAGTCCTTAATGTGTTTGGACCAAAATACATTTTAAATATAAAATTGCGTGTATTATTTCTTTTATCAATAATCAACCTAATGAGCTAAACAAAGTGTTGGGAGACCATCGATATGTGTACATGTGGTTTAAAACACTCCTTTTAATATATATATATATATATATATATATATCTATATATATATATATATATATATATATATATATATTTATTTATTTATTTTTTTTAAACCAAAACCATTGCTGAGAATCATCTTGGAGGCTCCTTAGAGCTGTTAAGCATTATCGCCACTCTGTCTCCATTACCACAGCAACCTGGAAGTGTTTGTTTCTGTTATTGTGTCTGTGTACTGCATGCCAGAGGCTCACAAAGTACCTCATGCAAAGCTTCACTTCATTGCAACTTCAAGCCTAAATTCCTTCCCTTTCAGTGAGGCAGCAGCCAGGAAAACAACAGAGAGCAAACAGATAAAAAAAAAAACCTCCCAACAAGCCGCCACAACAAGAGATAACGCATTCTTCCAGCCTTCCCACCTCTCATTCAGCAGATGTATAAACAAACTATTATATGCTGAAATATCCCAAATCACAGTTTTATCCACTCCCTTCCCCTGGATCCAAGCTTAAACACCAAATGTCTTTTCCTAATACACAAGCATCAGTAAATATTGATCACAAGCTGTAATCCACAGCCTCCCAGAGATGAAAATGGCAATGTACAACAGCTGCCAGACACAGCTGCATCCACACACACCATGTCAGGCTTAAGCAAATAGCACTCAAAGCTATTATACCTGCCATAATTGATATTAACTATATTTAGACAGAATAATAATGACCTTTAGGTTCATAGGTGTGTACTAGGCTAATGCCTCCAGAACCTTTATAAGCCTAGCCCATAGAAGTGCCCTGGCATCGTGCCACCTGATGATAATTACCAGTGTCTCCATCCAGTAGAGCCACTGAAGTGATCCCTGGGGTGAACTTTCTATTTCTCATCAAGATTTCTTTTGAAGAAGGCCAGTGAGGTGCTCTACTTGACATGTATGGGAAGTCTATTCCAGAGCATGGGCAGTCTCTGGCTGATACACCTGCCCCTCCAGCATGTTCGGTTGATTGTGGTAATGAGGTTGTAAATTTTAATTTATTTAGGTGCTGCTGCTGTGCTTGCTGGACTGGACTGCAACCAAAGTCTTCTTAGGACACAAAGTCTCGCTGACTGTTTACTGCTGAATCAGAGACACAGGACCTTGCATGGTTGCATCCGTAGTCTGTTTAGAGCATGACATTGCACACTGATAAAGAAATATATTTTGCAGCACAATACTATTTCACTGTAAGCAGAGTTACTAATAAATACCTTCTTTATTTATAACAAACAAGATGTACAACTGTAGTTTACAAATTTAATGTACAAAGTTCTTTCTTCACAACTGATACGGACGATAGCTTTGTGACTTTCCATTCTCCAGTTACCTCGGAACCCAAGGTCCTAGCAATACCTCTAACAAAGTTTGATTTACAGTTCTTATATACTATTCTAGTCATGCACTTTAGAGTCTGTGATTTCCTTTTAGTATCTTTTTTGGGCTTAATACAGAAATCATGTAATGTCTGTTTTTAGACTTTTCTATTGTCCTTTTCTGAAACCATTTAATATTCTGTGAGGAATTACATCAAACTTTTCTTAATATTGTGACAAACATGTCTTTTATCTTGAGGAAAATTTATAGAAACATGTCCATTGACAGAAGTCTGTAAGGAAACATCTGTAAGAATAAGTCAAACTGTTCTGCTGTTGATATTGAGAAAACATGTCTTCAGGAAAAAATCATGTCCATTAATAAAAGTTTTATTCTATGCTTTATCTTTCAGCATATTTGCAACATAATTAATTTCAATGTTTTATTCACTGTTGAACACACTCTAACAATTCCCTCTCTTTATTTTTAAAACATACTCAAAACATTTTATATCGATATGTATTTTTTGGTCAGATTATAGGAAACACATTAGGAAACAAAACCTTTAGCCTTCTTTTTGTACAACAAGAAGTCAAAATGCAAATTTACACAGTTAATACAATGATATTAAGTATTACTACCAAAATTGAGTGTATCTAAAACATTTTTGTTTTGCAGACCATTCTGTGAAAATATTTCACCAGTTATGGGCTGTATCTGCTATAGTTTTATTTTCTAACTTGATTAATTTGTTTTTTACAATCACAGAACTCAATTCATGACTTACAACTGGTCCATTAAGTCTTTGCAGCTGTTGAATTAACTGTTTACATTTATTAATTATTTTATACCAAAAGATTAGAGATAGACTAATATCTATAAGAGACAAGAACTATGTGCTACTGTAAGTGTTATTTAGTGCTAAAATATACAGTTTTAATGTCATTTTAACCATAACATTGTGGTCATATCTCTGAACTGTCCATGCACATTAGTTGACAGTGAAGTGATCATCTTAAACACCTTGGTAAAGTACTTGACCTGGGCTTAGATAATAAATATTTGAATGTAATTATTTCAGTATCTTTAATACCTGAGGATTAAAAAACATGATTTATACACCGAAGAATGATGTTTACATATTAATCCATTAGCTGTATGAGTACAATATTTTAATATAATTTCTTTCTAACTGGGATAACCATTACTGGTATGGATAGAATTGTGGTCCAAAAACCAGTGATAAAATTACAACTTTATAATGTGTCCTGTACAGTATGTATCTACACGGACTGTTTGCTATTCATGCATTTCAATCCTAAAATGTTTTTTCACACATAATTATTATACATTGGGCAGGATTCACGAAACCTCCATGTAAGAGTTACAAGGCTTACACGGAGGCTGCAGTTAAACGGTGTGACGTCAGCATTTGATGCATATGCATGAGGGCATGCTGAATCACACCTAAGGCTTACACGGTCCATGGAAGACAGTAGGGGGCGTGTCCGTAGGCCGAGCCCTGCAAGCGGACACGTCCCCAGAAGAGTAAAAGTGCCTAAAGTAAACCCCCACGACAGAGTACATGGAAATGTGAATAAATACAACACAACACATGCCCCCACAGACTATGAACATAAAATTATATAAATGAACATGTTATATTTTTTTTAAATTGTAAAGATGTTTGCCCGTGAGTGCACTCATTTGCACGGGCATGCCCGTAGCTCAGCCACAGTTAGCAGTAAGTGGAAAAGCATATAAGAACTAACTATGCAAAGCAAGCCAAAAAGCAGTAGCGTAGCGGTAGAGACATTGGCTAAAGAGCAGGCAGTCATGGTTCGAGCCCCCACAACATCAATTTTTATTTTTAGTGAAATAAGCACGAAACAATCCCTGACATATGTGTACACATATAAAATTATATTTTATGTAAAATGTAATGAAATAGGCCATTTATTTTGAAGAAATGTGAGATAACAAAATAATAAAAAATGCCAGATGTGCCTGTAGCTGAGCTACAGTTTAACAAGTTGAGTGCATCTGCCCGTAGGTGAGCAGTGGTTTAACAGGTGTAAAATGAGTGCCCGAAGGTGAGCAGTGGTTTAACAGGTGTAAAATGAGTGCCCGAAGGTGAGCAGTGGTTTAACTGGTGCAAAATGAGTGCCCGTAGGTGAGCAGTGGTTCAACAGGTGCAAAATGAGTGCCCGTAGGTGAGCCGTGGTTTAACACGCTGAAACTGTGTGCCCCTAGCTGAGCGTAATATGTGTGCTGACAGCCAAATGAAGCGTAAACCAGCATAACCCATTTGCACGGAGCTGCGCACCGCGCCAACAAGCTAACCGACGGGCAACGTTGAGCAAGCTGTAACAAAACTGCCTTTACACAGACACACCTCCTAGCCTGTCTAGACAGTCATAAAATATAAAAAGCAGTTGCCAGGTTTGAACCCAGGATACCATGCAACATAGTCAAGGCACTGAGCCACTAAGCCATGACAGTTGCACTTAGAAATGCAGTAATAGCAAATATATAGGAATGAATAGAAAGAGGAGCATGACAAAGCAGGTTTTGTGAAGCTGATACAATTCCAAAATGGCCAATCACAGATAAGTGCGGAAAAAACAGCATATATAAGCCCCATAGGCGGTAATACACAGCATAACCGATTGTAGAAGTAACTTGTAGCCAGAATGTCAGGAGTAGGTGAGGGTTGTTGCTTCCGAGCACAGAGGTGGGGCATTGAGGAGTCCAGATATATGGTTTGGCTCCTTGTCCACAATCATGAGGCCCAACTCATGCAGGGCCAGGTCCTGTGGGGAGCATATAGGGCTGAGGCGTGGGACCGGTTGGCTCATGATCTTACCAGTGCCACAGGGATTCCAAGGACTGGTGAGCAGGTCCGTCACCACCATGAGGACCTGAAGAGATGCAAGCAGGACCAACTGAACCTTTGGATCCAGGAGGCCCGGTAAATGCCCAATGCCCCACTACTGAGTAAGTTACATCTAATTATGTATGTAAGAAATTAACCTAGCTGATATTATGGAGATGTGTTTTCCAATATTACTTTATTTATATTACAGCTGCAGATGTCCGTTCTGCGAACCGCAGAGCCTATGGCGATAGGCTGGTGCGGTTGCGCCACCAGGCAGGTCAGTAATCCACTCCCTGTAACTGTAAATAAATATAAAAGTATGACAGTTAGCAAAAGAGTGCAGTGTAGTCACTAAGTAATAAAATGTGCAAGTAACAGTGTAAGAGTGTTTGCAAGTATTGCTTGATTACAAAAGTGTGTTGCAGTCTGTAATCCAAACAGAAAAATGAAAATGTCTGAAATAAAGTCTGAAATAAAGATGCCCCACCTGTAATATAATAGTACACAACCTGCAGCAGGCTGAAAAGTACAGCTGCAGAAGATGAGCAAAACACATGTGTGAAATATATCCCTGTTGAAATACTAAAACATGACAGAAGTGAGACTGTTGGAAAGGATTGTAATAACTACAGGTAAAACATGTCAATAAAGCCTAGAAGTAAGTACCATCCTGAATTGTAAAAATAAAACAAGTGAGAGAGTGTGAGAAAGAGTTATGAATCCACCAATAAAGTAGTAATAACTCCTGAATAAAGTATACTGCAGTCAGTACAGAAAGAAATGAATGTGACAAGCAGAACCAAACTGCAAAATGTGTTCAAAATGTTCCTGGAGCTGGAATGTGTATCCCAAAATCTTGATATGTTGCTCTCAGTCTGCAATATGCAGATAGTATGATTGTCTGAAATACCAAACATCCACAGTTGTCTATAGATATATAAAGCAAATGTAGCAGGATGATGTAGCTGAACAGAGCCAGATATGAACATGTATGAATAAAAATGAAAATGTATATTGATGTAGCAGTAACATTCCCATCACCAACTTGAAGTAGTTATCACATAGGAAACTGTAGGTAGAACTGTAGTGTGTATATATCTGCAGCTATTAGAAATGTACAGCATATGTATTGGTATTTGAAGGTGTTAATTATATTTTCTTCACACTACCCTATAACCACATATAATCCATTCCACGTGAAATTGGTATGTGCAATCACAATTAACACCCCTGGACATTTGTCCTGTTGGGTCATACATATTTGCATGTATGTTGATGCATCTGCCCTGTTCATACATCCAAACCTGATGGCCTGTTGCCATCAATCAACCCTGCATGTTGTTGGACTGTGTATTACTGTTCAAATTATGCATGTGTTATGCTCGCTGTTCAATGGTGTGAATATCTGGGTGTTTGGTTAATGGGAATACTAATGCATGCTGTTACAACTAATTGCGAATGGTATTGTATGTTACTAACCCAAACTGTCATGACATCATGCAAAACATAGGACGACAGGGAAGGCGGGTTCCAGCGGACCCACCTCTCCCACCTCAGCTGGCGAGTGCACTTGGCAGTAGTGCCCAGTCCGGACCCCCCTCTGGTGGCCCTGTGCCACCTGCGGGTGGCAGTGCTGCAGGGGATGGGGCTCGCCCCCCCCTCTGCAAGTGTGGCCGGATGAGAACCACCACTCACCCTCCGTAGCATCCGGACTGTGGTGTGTAGAGAGATCCAGGAAGCTGCTTTTGGGCCCCTATGCCAGCTTGAGGCACAGGTGGCACAACTAACAGGCATGCCTGCTGCCCGGTCTACACAGCCCCCAGCACAGCCCTGTCCTGGGCAGTGAAGGCACAGTGGCAACTGCCCATGGGTGGGGATATCAGTTCCACTATTGCCATCTGTGGGCTCATGGGCTCTGGATATTCAAACATCCGTCGCCGTCAATTGTGTAACCCCCCCACACGTGTCATACACCGCCCCTGTATGCGTCTTGTTTGTCTTGTCTGTTGACCTACCCAACCTACCTCCCCAGCTATACCGACTTCCTTTACCTGACATACCACTCTCATCTGAGAAAAAAAAAAGAAAAAAAAAGGGCACTCTGTACCCACAAAAAAATTATGCCCCATACATAGCTGCCCACTTCGCACACATGTCTGCTGGACATGGAAACTGTCAATTACAATTGGCTGTACAAGTATTACTGTTGCCCTTACACCTCTCTCAGGGGTGGAAGGTTTCAAATCTCACACCAAATTACACACATATGCACAGCTGTTGCTGATGAAGAAATGGGCAGCTATGGGCCTTACCTACATCCCTCCTGCAAAACCCAAGCTTGTTTCCCTACTGTCTTACCCTCTTTGTGACCCCTTTTTCACCATTTTCCTGTCTCCCCATTTTCATTTCTTTCAAAGAAAATAGCGCGGGTGTGCGCACGAGTAAGCACTTTTAAGCGGTTGTAAGCAGGTGTGTGCGGAGCTGAATGCCAGTGCGCATGCGGGAGCTCTGCGCAAACCAGCGCTAACCTGGTTACAACTGCTTAAAAGTGCCTTAGTCACTCTGAATGACAGGTCATGTAGTCTGTTCAAAAGCAAAATAAAATCCCATTGTCAGTCTCGAACCCAGGACCTTGGAAACAGTAGTCTGCATGACTTACCACTAAGCCATGACTGCTATATAAGAACATTGTGCTACAATAAATATATCATGTAATAGTAGGAATGAATGTAAAGGGAATATAGGATGTGTAGTACACAAAGCATGTCATGTATATTTACTGTCAAATCTAGTGGATTTCTATAATAGTAGTGTGTGAACAGAAACAGCCATGCTAGTTGGTAGCTAGTAGGTAATAATGTCACTGTAGCACCTTGCAAGCCACACACATACTCACAGCAGGATAATCACTGCCCATACCCCACAACCTGTTACAGGAACACATCCGGACCAAGTAATAAAATATGTGGAGCAAAGGGCCAAAACCAGGGACACATTACAAATAATGTTACAACAAACTTAGACAGTTCAGAGAGTAACAGGTTCTGCATTTTGTTGGATGTTTGGAAGGGTATGAAGTCTGAAACTTAAATGTTTGTCACTATATTCTGACTTGAGCCCAGAGTGATTTGCCAGAAAGAGCTGTGCATGAGATATTGACCAAAATATGAGGCAGAACTGTGGACAGCCTGCAATTATTTGTACACATGAGAGGTCTGACACCGCCATATTTGAATAGTTAAGAGCCTAGACATAGCAACAGTGACTGAGTTACAGGGATGCCCCACAGACTCCATGTGAAATGTACAAACAGTAGGCAGAAAGGTGTTACAACACATGCAATGGTAACTATGAAGTCCTGAAAGTATGCACCACTTGCACGGCAGAAATAGTGTAGTAATACATATACTCATGCTATCCCACAGTCACAACTGCAGAATACCAGACAATTTAATGTGTGTACCCCACTGATATGTACCATTCCATGAGGCAGATAACAGATGCACCTGAGAGTCTCTGGGGCCTGCTCAGCAGCATACTCAAATACCCTAATAGATGTCAAGGCCCACACCATGGCCAGACCACACTGCATGCTGTAACACCCTAGCAGATATACCAAGCATTCCAAGGTGTGAATGTACATGAAAAATAGGAAAGCCACAGCAGCACACTACAGTCAGGACACCTAGCAGGCATACAAGTAGTGACTGTAAAGGGCGAATATTGAAGCCATAGCAACAAAGTGCAAGAGCCACTGCTATACACCAGTTACACCACATGTCCCACAGGAAAGCACACACACACACACACACACACATTAACAGTAGTAGTTGTCTTAGGTGTCAGTGTACATACACAGTTAGTACAGGAAACTGGAGAAATGAATGGAGAAATGTTAATCTACAACACAGCCAGAAATATGAGAGAGATACCAACCTTTACACTCACAGAACAGTGTCCACAGCATACCAGCATGGTCCCTGCCCTTAAAATCTGAAAGAGCTACACCTATCTCACATACCTTTTTATAGCACTGTTCTGAAATCACAGTGAGAACTGCAATCAGTACACAACTGGCTGCATGCAATTAGCAAATGCTGGCTAACAAATGGTGCAGAGGCCATCACATGGACATATGCAGATACCTACAAAAGCATGCTGTACTCCCAGTCCACACATGCAATACTTTCATTGCACCCTGAGGAGGTAGTGAGAGACAGAGAGAGAGAGAGAGAGAGAGAGAGACAGACAGAGAAAAACAAAATTAAACATACACAAACAAAACTGGTCAGCAACAGCCACCTGAAAGCTGACAACTGGCAAGTGGAGCAGCAGGACACAAAACCAGACAGCAACACAAGCAGCTGTGACAAACACAGGTAATATAAAGTAATACTATAGAAGTCTACATACTGTGAACCCTCCATATGTGTCATTGGTCTGTATCCATATGTATATGAAGATGTGCAAAGGGAAGGGGACATACAGCAACTATCAGTGAAGGCTGTACATACATTTGTATGTGAGAGCATCTATGTGCACATATCAATGTAGGTTGAATGTAGGTTGTAGTGCAATGTACAAAGTAGGTTTCACAGTTATGTATGTTTAGCAGTATGTTAGTGTGTGTATACAGTATGGTAAACAAACATGTTGATATACCTATCTATCATATGGATACGTATGTATGTCAAAATATGTATGTATGTATGTATATATATATATATATATATATATATATATATATATATATATATATATATATATATATATATATATATATATATATATATAATATGCATATATGTATACATACATAGAGAGAGATGTAGGAATACATAGACAGATGTAGATAGATAGAATATGTACAAACATATATATGTAATACACACATACAGATATAGATATATGTAGATACATATACATAGACAGACAGATCTGTCTATCTACAGGTATGACTGTATATGATGACCTCACACATCCCTTGCCCCACCCCCCCTCTGTCAATCTCACCCCCTCTCTGTCACACACACCCCTCTCCATATCTATAGCAATATATGTACATCAATATATATATGTGTATATGTATACAGACAGATATATATATCAGGACAACCATGCACCAGCAGTTTGCAAGTGTCCCAGATATAGCTGTAGCAAATTCTAGCCTGAGTATGTGATAGACAGGTATGCATAATGTTTATTTTCTACCCCTACAGCTGCAGTAGAGAGGGCTAGCAATGCTGAGGCCCATGTGGACAGACTGACAAGGCTGCACTGATAGGCTGGTGAAGACAGATCTACCTTGCAGTATATAGTGAAATAAATAAGAATGAGTAAATTGTTTATTGTGTTCTGTGTCTAACGATTAAAGAAAAGTTTGCCAGACTAATAGTCATCTACATATGCATCTACATATGCAGTACTAGATTACTGTGTCATATAAGTACAATAAAAAACTAAACCACCAACTGTTGTGTTTATTCTGGTATGTGGTAGAAATAGAATGGTTACAGGTCCTGCACAGAAAATATGACTTTTACAGCATGAATTAACAGAGGTTGTTCTGAGAATCAGCCAGTATGCAAAACAGTAGAATGTTGAGCTGTAAATCATGTTGTACATGAAATATGACATATGTTATGCACTAAGATCCAAACCCTGAATTCTAATGTCAGATGTATTTTAGTGTGTCCCCTGCTGCAGTGTCTTGTGTTAACCTTTGCCTTTCAGATCGTATAATTTCAAAGGATTACTACAGAGTACAGTAACTATCTGTCATCATGAATCTCAGGATTAGAAGGTTAGACTGTCTAACCCACAAAGTATTAGGCAGATAACAGTCAAGCAAAAAGCAGCAGTTTCCCAATAGCTCAGTGTGATGATAAACAGCCTTATAGTTCATTTTAGCATACCCAGACACGGTTCGAATCCAGGGAGTGGTACTGAGATATGTGCATATATATGTAACTGATATTTTCTCCACAGATCTTACAGGTAATGAAATGTTTATAGCAGCTGTTTGAAGGGTATAACAATACACTGTGTACAACTGTCCCACTGTCCAAACGCATGCCTGCAAGTGACAGCAGGATAGGTACACACACAATGCCCTCTTCCTGATAAATGTCCCTCAAGCGTCACGCTGTCACGGCTAGTGGTCACTGCTGCCAATCACCTTGGACACAGATAGGAATCCAGGTGAACTGTGCTAGTAGCAGACTCATACAACATCATTGCAGGGTACTCCTTCTTTGTCAACTATGCAACCCTGACATGTACAATCTTTTCCAGTAAAGTAGCCACAGTTCACTCACTCTGCCCCATACCATTACAGGTTAACAGTCTAACAGGTATGAACTAAAATCATGCAACTGGTCAATCTTTAAACAACTAGGAAATGCTGTGGCATATTTTAATACTAAATAGCTGTCTATCCTTGACTCGCATGCCACAGCACACACCATTAGAACTAAAACAAAAGTAGCACCATGGCTCACAAAGGATACCAAGTTAAAAATCAAACTTAGAAACAAAGCCTGGGGCAACTGGTGTACAACTAAAGCCCCTCTCAGCCAACTGAGATATCTTCAGCTCAGGAATGACACTAAAAATCCGTATTGATAGACAAAATAAATTACTACCATAACCTCCTACAAAAACACCAAAATAATCCCCAAACGTTCTGGGCAGGTATAAAATCAACTCCTTCATCCTGGGCAATCTACTACTCCAACCCCTTCCAACTCTACCCACCAATCAGCTGAGGATACTGCTAGTGCCTTTAACAGTTCTTTCACAAGTGACTATCCAATCCCTAGCTAGCCAATTAACTCACACAGACTCAGATTCAGTCCCTCTAACACCCACTACTCATCTCTCCTTTAACATCCAACCTGTTTCTTCCACACTTGTTTGATCCCTTATCAAAAAACTAAAACCAGCCACTCTATCTGCAGACCTCCTCCCTGCAGAGTACTTACAAAAAGCTGCAGATGCCATAACACTCCCCATCTCCATCTTGATCAATAGGGACATAACTGATGTTACTATCCCCTCTTTCTGGAAAATATCCCATCTTATCCCACTTCATAAAGGTGGTAGCTCAAAAGAACTGTCCAAATACAGATCTACTGCCTTTCTTTCACCACTAGCCAAAATAATAGAAAAGTGTATCCATAAACAACGTATGCACTATCTCACTCAGAACAATCTGTTGGCCAACTCTTAGCATAGTTTCAGGCCTTATCATAGTACCACCTCTGCCTTCCTTTCCTTTACCAATGCAATAAATAAACCTCAACTGGAAAAGCAATAAACTTTCCTCAGCCCTCTTTCAAGACCTCTCAAAGGCCTTTGAGATGGTCAACCACCAACTTCTCACCAACTCTCTGAAATCCATTTCCCTGGATAACCATGCCATCCAGTGGTTCCAATCCTACTTGAGTGATAGACAACAGGCTGTACTATGGTAGGGCAAACTATACCCCCCTACTACCTCTTACCATTGGAGTCCCACAGGGCTCCATTTTAGGCACCCTACTTTTCTCAATCTTCATCAATAACCTTCACGTGGCCATCCCAGAAGCAACCTGTATACAATATGCCAATGATTCCACTCTGATCTGTTCAGCCACCTCCCCATCTGACCTGCAAACCCTATCCCAGAATACATTCAACGCAGTCAAAAATTGACTCTCTAATCTCTATCTGCTCCTGAATCCTAGCAAAACTAAACTTACTACTCTTCACCCCCACTTCTAGGTTCACCCCTCTTTCCCTTTCGATAACATCCAGTAATGGTACCATTATTTCCCTGGATACCCATATTAAGCTCTTAGGGGTTATAGTAGGCAATAACCTTAAATTTGATTTACATGTCAATAATACTATCAAGATCATTAACAAGAAACTCGGCTCACGATATAAAAACAAACCTTTTCTTACCGCATTAGCAAGGACTGCCATCGCTCACTCTCATCCCCTCTCTGTCCTTCTACATGCTTCACCTATACTCTCTAACTAGAACAAATCTATACTTGGCAAACTCTCATGTTACTACAACCATACTGTCAGATTCACCACCGACTCTGCATATAGGACACACCACTGTCAAAACCTTCATCTCTTAGGATGGTTAGAATTGCCTAACCTACTTCAGTTCAACCAGCTCATACTAACACATAAAATTCTCAATCATCCAGAAAATACCCCTGCACTTAAAAACATTATACATTCCTATAATAACTCCAGGCCATTGTGCTTATCCAACAAACTGTTGGTCCAAACACTCAAGGCTAACAACTCAGCCGGAGACTCCCTGTTTTCCAATTTCATTGGTAAAACTTGGAATTCACTCCCAGCTAACCTTACGCTTGAACCCTCTCTACATCAATTAAAAAAAGTTGTACAGGCTTTTCAACACACTGGCTTTGTCTGTGTTCCAACCCTAACTCCTTAGTTAGTTCTATGTATTTACAATACTTAATATGCATTTTTCTTTCCATAAATGTGTTGTAATTTATGATTTTTACAGCAATACTTACATTGTGAATCTTTATAGCCCCATTATGAGGGTTGTACTATTCACATTTTGTAAAATATGTCTTTCTTTTTTGTGATGTTTATATCTTATACTGGAGTTTTTCTCACCGTGCCTCTGCTGAAAATGGAGATATATCCAGTCAGACTATCCTGGTCAACAAAAGTAAAATAAAAAAATAAAAATGCCACAGAAGCTATGGGCCATTGGTAGATGTAAAGTGAGGGCAGACCTGCAGAGTATTGAGCAGTACTGTTGTGAAAAATAGAAGCCAATATAGTTGTTAATGGACTTTTTATTCTCTCCCCCCACCTGTCATCTGCATCAATAATTATAATTCATATACTAGGGTTATGTTGTTCTCAAAACCTATTGTTGGGACATGTTTTCTATTATTGTTTATATATTTCATTGGTTGCATATTAACATAACTTGTACAAATACAATTATTGGTGGCCTATTGCCATCAATGTAACTTCATGCTGTTAAAATGCTTACTGTTGTTCCATTTATGCATGTGTTCTGTTTGTCATGCAACTGTTTCAGATCTGTTGGTTTGGGTTAATGGGAACACCCATGCATGCTGTTATAACTAATTTTGCAATGTGTTGTTTATGACTAACCAAAATATCTAAGAAAACCAC
>NC_056746.1:681546248-681551248 GCF_019279795.1 Protopterus annectens
CCATCTGTGAAAACTTTGCAGATTTTTGCCTCATATTTTTGTTCTTTTCTGTTCCTTATAAAATCTGTGGATTTTTCATTCAGTACATAGTTGATGGTGCAGTGGTAGCATTGTTGCCTCACAGCTAGAAGTTCTCTGGTTTGATTCTTGGCTGTGGTGCCTTCTGTGTGGAATCTGCATATCCGCCCTGTGTGCTCTGGTGTCTTACCATGTTGCAAAAGCATATGTCTGGAGTGTTTCGCCCTGGGCCTCTGCTGAAAATTGGCTTTTGTTCCAAGTCAGACATTCCAGATTAACAAATGTTAAATAAATAAAAATGACAGCAATTTGAATTTCGGACCTCATATTCTTCATAAAGTACATGGTAACACAAAACATTTTATTCTAGCAATTTCCTAAGTTTATAAGATGAATATTTGAAATTTGTTTCTATTTTTGGGACAGTATTCCCACATTATTGGCTTTGTCCAGGTTTTTTGTGCTAAAGTTGAGAGCTGTGATGAGAACTGAATTCATTGAATATGTTTGGGGGTTGTATTCCCCCATTACTGGCTTTGCCCAGGTGTTTTGTGCTAAGAGGTTGACAGCTATGGTGCAAACTGAATTCACTGAATATGTTTGGGGGCTGTATTCCCCCATTATTGGCTTTGTCCAGATGTTTTGTGCTAAGAGGTTGACAGCTATGGTGAGAACTGAATTCACTAAACGGTAGCCATTTAAGTTTCAGTCTTCCTCTCTTTCATAAAACAACTGATTTGGCATAGTGGTATGTTGCTCTGACTGTTTTGCACAGGGTCCTGGGTTCAAGTCTTGGCAGTGAAATCTATGGGAGTAACACAGCATTTTATTCTAGCAACTTTCCAAGATTATACAAGCAATGTTTAAAATATGTCCCTGTTTTTTGGGATTTTGCCCCCCCCCAAATAAATGCTGGCTTTTTCCAGACTTCTTGTGCTGCAAAGTTGAGAGATACAGCTGAGTGTCTAGTAGATTTTACAAGGAGCTGAGAGCTGCAGGGGAACAGAAGTTTAGTGCTGCTTATGCTCACTTTGCTTGGAATGTTAATAGCACAACAGGTAGTGTACTTGCTTTTGATGCAGAAGGCTGTGGGTTCTTCTCCCATGATATGTAGATGCATTACAGATATTGTGTTGCAAAGGGGGTGAATGCTGCCATCCTTTTTGGTGAAAATATCTAGTAACTATGAAGCTATCAGTTTGCCATCCATTCCCTATTGTAATATTACTAGCTTCTCATTTTTTAATGTAACATAGGCAATTTATTCCTCAAGGGCAACAGGCACTTTATTCATAGATGAAACAATGAAATATGAAGTTGTTTGATAGCAGCAGCCTCTTCACGAGTTTCAGATCTCTTTAATGTGGACTTCTTTGGATGGTATTTACTTCTTCAGAGATTGTGCATATTTACTGATATTGGTGGACTGTTGAAGTTTGAGTAGACTTTTATGATGGAAATGTTCTAAATTTGGCAGTTTTCTCATTACTGGTGCATGCATTTTGTTTCATTGTTTACTGAAAAATGTTCAAAACAATAAATGTAAAATGCCCTCTAACAACTGTACTGTATTATGCAAGGAATGTCATTTAATACTATCAGGAAGGTGTATCAAAGAACACATGTATGTTTCTTGTGCAAGGGGCCTATGGTTTGAAAACAGCCCAAACTTAATCTTTATCTGCCACTGGCAAAATGTATTTTCTTTGAATGTGGGTTTCGATGCTGTTTCAATGAATGTGAGTTTCAAGTGCAGAGAAGTTTTAATGCTGTCTATTTTCATTGTGAAAATGCATTGCTTTGTTTAACAGGTTTATTAGTGTTTGTGCTGTAAAATGCAAAATAAAACTTTCAATTTAAATCCAAATCATCACAGAAGTAAAGCAGTATGCAGATTGCAGTGTTTATGATGAATGGGGCGAAATAGCCAAGTAATGGAACATTGGAATAGCTGAAGGGGGGGGAGCTCCATTCGACCATGATTTTGTGAGGGGGGAAGGGCGGCAAACTCAAAGGCTGAACTATATCTCTCAACTGTCCTGATTTTTTGCAGAATGAATAGATTTTTGCTTCTTATTTTTGGATTGTTCCTCATAAAATGTGTGGTTTTCTGTCAAATCATTTTGGAATGAAGTCAGTAAATAATGACAGACATTGAGTTTCAGACTTCATAACCTTCAGAAAAAACATTCATGCTAAAGCAAGACCTGTTATTCTATCAACTAAGTTTATACAAGATAAATTTTAGTACTGTTTGTATGTTCCCCCAATATATTTGGCCTTGCCCAGATTTTCTGCATTAAGAGGTTGAGAGGTATGTGCAAATAAATCACTTTATAGAATTAGGAATATCCAAACCTCTCAACTGTCCCCGATTTTGGCTCAAAATGTTGCTCTCCCCCTAATAACCTCTCCGTAAAATAGCAATTTTAGAAGAAAACATGGAGAGTTTACAATTATAGATAACTGTAGTGATCAGAGTTATAGATTACTTTTATTTCAGAAATGCATGTAGATTCTCTTATTTTGTCAGCTGTTCAAGTTAACAGTACTAATATTAAAAATGTGTCCCAGCTGTATTGTGTGGCAATTTTATATTTTTGCATCACATTTTTGGTCTGTTGTTCATAAAATTTGTGGTTTTCCGGCAAATTAGTGGCAAATCATTAAAGACCAAAGTTAGAAAATAATGACAGACATTTGAGTTTCAGATTTCATACCCTTCGGAAAATTCCTACTAATGCAAGACCAACTACTATTCTATTATCTTTCTAAGTTTATAAGAGCAATATTTAAACATTGTCCTTATTTTTGGGCCTTTGTCCCACTTCTCTGTATGGCTTTGTCTAGATTTCTTGCTCTAAGGCTGAGAGGTAGGACAAATGTGTTAGAGCCATCACCGTCAGCCAGAGACATTTCACATTGTGACATACTTGTTGCACCCACTCCCAATGTAGTGACTCTGGATGAGTCCAAGCAAGGCAAGGAGCAGTTATGCAGTGTAGGTGTGCAGAGTATTCCCCCATCCAAGGTAAACACAAGTACTACAGTGGCTTTTCATCAGTCCTTTATTTTGAAGAATGTTCTGGTTTTCTGTCATATTTTTATACTGTTGATTTATGTTTCTTATTATTCAGAAAATGTATGCTGTCGCAGTGCCCTATTGCTTTGTATATAAGTAGCAATGCTTTAATGACCATCAGGTAAGCTTGTCTGAGTTTTTAAGATGCAAGTAAGCTTTAATAAGCATACTGTTAAAGAATTACCAGCATTGAAAAAGTATTTTTGTTGTTGCCATGCAGAGAATATTTACATAACTAGATGATGTATAAGCCTTAGGTATTGAAATGCATATGACAGTATTTGTAATAAAGGACAGGATTACAGTATTTTCAGAAGCTCATTACATTTGTTGGAGACTAGCAATCATCTTTGCTGGCTTTACCTGTAAACTAAACAGAATGCCAATCTATCATGTGTGGTCCATAACTTGTGTAGTAATCCTTTAAGTAATTTATCTTGAGCTTGTTTCTTGTTTGATGTTTTTTTTTACTTTGCTCATGTTTTCCCCATGCAACAAGCAGATAGCTGTTGTCAGGCATAAGGTCTTTTTTGGATAAGAAACATTTTTACAAGTGGGGATATCACAGAGACTGCTACTTTCAGCATGTTACTTGGTACTTTTATAAAGCTGAATATAAATTATAATTAGAACTGCAGTGCAAGGAGAAGTGATTTGAGTTAAGAGCTGCTTGTTTTTTTTAATACTTGATTTTTGACTGGCATACCAGTAACGTATTTAAAACATAATTTATTTTTTATGCCTCACAACCTTTTTGTTTCCATCTAGATATTAAGTAAGCTGTCATGTAGCCAATGCATTGAAATATTTTTTTCTTCTATACTTCATTTTGTCTTGATTGGACTCTCATAATGACAATTTGCACCCAGGGGACAGTATTTAAATAAATTTCCAGTTGTGGTTTTGAGCATAGCTCTGCCCTTTTCTAGTTGGCCACACCCCCTTCACATTGGCTCTCACCCATTCAGCTGTCTCCTGCATTCCCCTTTGATTTGAAGTCATCAGCCGCCACTGGTACAGTGTAGTTATGTAATGCTGTGTAAGGCGCTGTCTGCTTGTATTTGTTATGGGTACACATCAAAGTGTATATACCTTATTAGCCATGATGAATTATTGGTGCTAGTATCACTGACTGAATATAGTCTGACATGCTGTATTCTGTTTGTGTTCTAGATGTCTGTGTGTCTACAGGCTGTGGCCCTGCAGACATTACCAACATGGAGTATGGCAGAGTGGAAACACATTGACTGTTTCATAGCCAAGGTACAGCTGTATATGTACATCTTTACCAGGTGTGTATGCATGCAACAGTGTATAAGGGACACTGTTGGCAGACAGAGTGACCTTGCATATATACCCCTTGTCACAGACAGCTAGTCTTCATACATGTCACCTCAGTGTTCTGTAGTACCACAGGCTCATGCATACAGAAGAGGTTACCGGAGTACTGGCACTAGGTCCCTCACAGGCCTAGCCATGACCTTAACCCCAACAGATTCACCTATCTTGTGGGCACACAGTAGTCACAGGGCCTTCTCATGTCTACATATTGCACACACGTAGACAGCACACAATGTGTGTGTGACATAATGTAACGTGACAGTTGGCAGTAAATAGCATGCCCACAGCAAGTGCAACACAAACAATGTCCTCTAGTAAGCTAGTATGACACCTTCCTTGTGTGACATTACCTTCATTTACAGTATTTCTCATGACATTAAGGTGCTTCTGATGTGCAGTCACATCTGTATGCAATCAGTACAGACATGTATGACATGTTTCTTGTCCCACAGTTCTGGGACATCTTTTAACTGTTTCAGTTGTCAGCACAGGTACACCCTGCCAAACATGGACTGCAACCTGCAGGGTGGTTCAGACATACTTGCCAACTGTACCATTT
>NC_056746.1:681556248-681576248 GCF_019279795.1 Protopterus annectens
TTATCTGTGGTGTGTAGGTTTGTGGAGTTCTCATGTGATTTTGCCTCTGAGGTGTCCATTGTTTGGGATTTGTTTTGTTGCGGACCTCCACTTACATGGGTGTGTGTTGTGTAATTGCAGGTTATGTTTACTGACTCCTTACACTGCATGGCACCTATGTTACTGCTCAATCTGTTCCAGTGTGCACATTCTCCATTTATCTGGCCAGTAGTTCCCCTTCCCCTTATGTGAGTCCCTTTGTCCTTCTGTAGTCCAGTCACAGGCTTTCGCCATAGTAGCTGCTGTGTATTTGTCATTCTGATGTGGGCGGGGTACATGCTGTTACATCGCACACAGGGATATGGACTTCACACCCTGAGTGTACTTATTTAGCAGGTTGTCCATCATTGCACCACTCCATTTGCTGTGATCCTTAGATGGTTTGTGTTGCTATATGCTTTTATGAGGCTACATGTGGGCCTAGCTGTTATACCATCACAGATTGACATCTGCACAGGCCCAAATATGACAGCCAGACTACGGCCCACACATGTGGACAGGGTGTTAATAACGTTCTGTCAAACATAGACAGTTGGGAGAGCGATTTGGTAATTGCTTGTTTGCTCTTATGGGTTTGACATCTGCTTCTCCACTGTCTGCCATTGGTGTTTTGACATGAAAATCAAATATATGTCATTACTTAGTCATTATTTAGTGACTTCAGTCCTCTGTGATTTACCAGAAAACCACATATTTTATGACAAACAGACCAAATATTTGAGGCCTGATGCAAACTGTGGGACAGAAAAGAAATGTGGACATAACACTAGAAGCCAAAGTAACTCCAGTTGTACAGAAGGTCAAAGAGAAGAGATTACAGTGGTTCAGGCACATGTGCAAAAAATAGAAGACAATCTGATGCAAAAATTTGGAACAGACAGGAAGAAGGCAAGAAGAAACAAGGATGTCCAGCAAAAAGGTGGATGGATTGTTTGAGAGAAGAGCTAGGAAAGTGGGGCATGAGTGATGAAGAAGGCAGGAGAGTGGCACTGAACAGATAGAGAGATGACAGCAGTTGACATAACACACTGACCTCATGAAGAAAATGGGAAAAGGGAGTTGATGATGATGATGATGAATGTCATGCAAAATGGGTGCTTAAAACAATATTTCTCATAAACAGACACTATATTCTCAAAGCAGGTTCATAACTTTATCAGTGTTCTTAGAGCTCATGAATATTATGGTTACACCATTATGCATGAACCATGCTATTTATAGGATATGCATAATAGTATGACCTCATCTACAACATCCATGCCAGCTGCATGTAAAGTAATGCCAAGATCTGTTTATTTTCTGCACTTTATTTTGGTGGAAGATTATTTTAGAGAATTTGGTCTGCAATCTTATCCCTGTAAAAACTGAAACTGGAGGAACACCAGAACAAAAATGGACTAGTTTGTGATCAGGCCATGAGACCTACTCCATTCCCAGTTCAGATGCAATCAGTCTGAATATGAAATCTAGTGAATGTCATGTTTGATGCTTAGCAGAGACAGCAACATAAATGAAGGTGGTGTTTTCCATAATTTTGAGATATCTATGGTAAGTTCAATTGACTTATAATCTCATGCATTCCAGACTCTCATTATTAATGGTATTTGACAGTTCATGCATCACTGCTAATGAAGTTACTGAATTGTTATTGCATAAATGTCTCTCAATAACTACTTAATGGTAGGTGAAGAGAAATAAAAAATTCACCCATGTTCTTGACAGGAGATAGCAGACGTGCTGTTCATACAGGGTCTATATCAGCATTTTGAAATTTTAATAGTTCGAATCACTAAATATTGAACTGAAATGATCGAACTATTAAATTTTCGAATGCCGATAAAAAAAAAACACCAAAAAAACCCTATATATATATATATATATATATATATATATATATATATATATATATATATTGATGATTGCGTGAGGAAGTAATTTGTTAATCAAATACCTGGAGACTATTCATTCACTTCCAACTTAAGAAGTTTTGAGTTTACAACACAGTATAGGAAATTACATACTGACTACTATACAAAATACATATAGATATAAAGTATGCTGAATGGTGTGGGGATAGGAAGGTTATTGAGTAAATTAGCATCACTGTCTTCCTAATAAAGCTTTATTTCAAGATCTTACAGAATATAAGAAACATCTACAGTTCACTTGATGCATCTGCAAATTCTTTACATTTCAGTCTCCTTTGTTAAGCAGCATTCATTTAATCTCTGCCATTTGTAGTACCAGTTAAAAACAAGAATGTATGTCAACTTAGATGAAAATAGAAATATCTAGTATGAACTACTTTTTGATTTTTGTAGAGTTGTAAAGTGCTGGGGACTCCTGCTACTGGTAATGATAAGCCACTTAAGTTCAAAATTATAGAGGCATCAGAAGTTTTGCGGTATTCAGGTGATGCAAGGTGGTGAAGCTAATTCTGGATAAGGCACCAGGCCATCATTGTCAGAAAACAGTCATTTGTTTCTGACATGTAGTGCAAGACAGTAGGGAAAGCCAGTGGCAGTCTTAGCAGTGAAGTACGTTTAGGTATTTTAGTATTCAGGCTCAAAGGTATTTTATGTTCTTATGACTTTTAATGAAGTTTTTGGGAACTTCTGAATTCATGGAAATGTTTTCATAAAGCCTTGAGCAGTTTATGTTAGTAAGGAGAAACTCATAGTAGTGTGAAAAAAGAATTTCTTTTTGCTTCATGGATTTGATGCTGTAAGAAGTCACTCTTTTTTTTTTTTTAATATAATATACAAGGGTCTCTTGGTTTATTTCCAGAGATTTGTAGTTTTGGACATTTTCTAATGTTACATAAATGGAATAACCTTTTTCTAATGTTACATAAATGAAATAAACCATAACTACAGATGGAGCATATCATCATGCTGTATGTAGCTGATGTGGTACTGCAAGCAGACTTGGAGCTGCAAGTTAACAAACGGTAGAGGACTGTAAAACAAAAATCAAGGCACATGAGGTAGGATTGCCACCTTTCATTATTGCCAAAATCAGACCAAGGTCACACCCCTGCACCTCCCAGAACCCCACCCATTTCCTTCCCCTCTCCCTGACCACTTTCCACTCATTTCTTGATGTCATTGTTATGCCATGTAAGGAGGAACGCCTTCTGTTTTCATTAGCGATGCTTTTGTTTCTGCCAATTTACTATACTTTTCTGTTAAAAAAGCATAGCAAATCTGCTAATTTAACAAACTCTGATACTATGTTTCTTTTTTGAAACAGAATACCAGAGTTTGTACGGTGTTTTCTGGTCTACTGGATGATCAGTTTTTTTTTCCGGAGATTCCTGGAAAATAATTGGATAGGTGGCAATGCTACATGGGATGAACATGAGTACAGACAAGACAGTGATCATGGCAACAAATGGTGAAGTCAGAAGAAGCTGAAATTGTGATAGCAGGAAAAAGAGTTGAACAGGTTAACAACTCCAGATTTGTGAGGGTGAGGGAGGGGTGAGTAGAAGGAAAGTCAGAATAAGAACGTCACCGGGTCAGTCATTGTAGCTATTGAGCAAAAATGTCATGGGTACTATGTGACATAAGAATGGCAATGAAACTGAAAAGTAAGTTTCACAAAGCAAGGTACCCAGGGAGAGGAGGCAAAGCAGCTCAGGAAGCTGGAGGTAATAGAGATGAACCATCTAGAATGGATAGTTGGATGCTCACTGTGGGACAGACAAAGAAATGAGAACATCTGATTGGAAGTCAAAGTAGCCTTAGTTGTAGAAAATGTTAACAGGAACCTATTACAGTGGTTTGGTTCCATGTGCAGGAAAGCAGGAGATACTTTAGTAAAGCAGATTTAAATGAAACAGGCAAGAGGAAACTAGGCTGCCAGCTAAGATATGCATGGATTGAGTGAGATAAGACCTGAGAAAGGCTGGCATGATCTCTGAAGAAGGTAGCAGGATTGTTCCAAAATAAAAGTGATAAATGAAGTTAACACAACATACCCATGTAAAAATGAAGAAAGGTTTTTTTTGTGATGATGATGATGATGATAACGATATTATCCTGAATGTTGAACTCTCACCTGTGTTGAAATGTAACATTCCTTGACCATGCATACTTTACTTCTGAATCAGTACTATATGTTTCTTGTTTGGTTTGAAAATAATATGCCAATCATTATAATTCTGTTTTATTATATTACAAATGTGCTGTGCTTATACAGAAAGATAAATATGTTGTATAGCAGAGGTAAGAATTAGAAAACAGATACATTTCTGCTATATTTGTCATAGCCCTCAAAAAACTTTAGAATATAGTGATAATGGTGTTATTATGCAATGTTTTCTGTTGCATGCTTTAAATACTTTTAAAATGTGATGCACTGCATTAAAAAAGCAAGTGAGATAAAACCTTTCAAAGAGGGAGAAAGCTACATTTTTTTCTATCACAGCAAAGAGAAAAAACATTTTTGAAAAATACCTTAGAATTTTTACACAACATTGCAAAAACTAAATACTTCCTACACGTGCATTGTTTATTTGGTATGTTGAGTAGTATACAATGGATAGTTTTCAGCACAAAGCTCAACATAATTGTTTTATAACTAATAGTGAGTCTCTGCACTGGACTTTGTTGTGGGAACATGCATGGAAAAGATAGTGTAGTATCAATATTTTCATGAACTTCTTACAGTCTCCCCAACTTTTTTTTCAAATGTAGAATAGTTACTTTTTGGAATAGCTGTAGACTGCCAATTGTGCAAGAGGTGTTCTTTTAAGTACCAAACTACCTTGTTCAGATTTTTAGTTAGACTAGAAGGCAGTGGGCAGTGATGTCATTAATAAATTAGCATGCAGCACTGTGGGCAGGAGTATGGGATTCTTATATACCATAAATAAAATAACAATGTTTCTCACCAAACGTCAGTCAAAGTATGAAATATTTTAGAAGATTGATTGGGTTATATGTAGTGTGTGTGCAATAATAATTCATAAAACTGAAAGCAAAATAAAAAGAGATGTCGGAAAAATCCAATTCACACATACCCCCAGCAGATACTGTTCTTGGTGGTACAGTTAAGTCATAAGGGGGACAGGAAATCTGTTTTCCTTGAGTACAGCAGAAACATTTTGATCTGCACCCGGATTCAATAAACGCCATGCAGGAATAGTGCATGGAGTAAACTGTGTCCATTTACCTTTAGCTTTAACAGTAGCGCAAATTGCATATTCATGAAGGCATGCTGCTGCTAAGGGTAAATGGATATGAGCACTATTTGAGTGCAGGGAGCATGTTTAAGTAGAGCATGCATATCTAACATGCCCCTTGCAGTCGGAAAGTGCCATACAGCACCTTTTAAAAGCATTTTAGTGTACACGGACACTGAAATCAAATAAAATGAGGATTTCAGTGTCCACAGACATGGAAATCGATAGGAGCAAAAAATCAATGTAGAGAGTGTGTGACATGTTCTGTCACACACACCCTGCCTTGTAAAAGTGCCATACAGCCATATCCCTCAACTGTACAGATTTCTGCAGAATGCACAGATGCCTGCCTCACATACCTCTCAACCTCCTAGAGCAAGAAAGCTGTACAAAGCCATAAATAATGGGGAACAAAGACACAAAAATAGGAACACTTTTTAAATATTACACTTACAGACCTGGAAAGCTGATAGAATAAAAGGTTTGCTTTACCACAGACTTCCTGAAGGGTATGCAGACTGAAATCCAAATGTCTGCCATTGTAAACGTGCCATAAGGCCATACTCCTCAACTATACAAGTTTCCGCAGAATGCCCAGCTGCCTGCCTCACAAACTCTCAACCTCCTAGGACATGAAAGCTATACAAAGCCATAAATAATGGGGGGAAAAGGCACAAAAATAGGGACACTTTTTAAATATTGCACTTACAAACCTGGAATGTTGATAGAATAAAAGATTTGCATTAGCACAGATTTCCTGAAGGGTATGAAGTCTGAAACCCAAATATCAATCAATATTTTCTGACTTAAACCCCGAGTGATTTGTCAATGATTTGCTAGAAAACCACAGTCACACTTCCTAAGTTTGTAAGAGCAATGATTAAAATCTGTCCCTATGTGTTCCTTTGCAATTTCTCTTACAGTGACTGATAAGGAGTACAGATACATGTAAATAAAGTGGGTTTATTACATTTGTTACCATCCTAAGATATGTTTAAGTGTAGCTGAGTGGGTCTGCACATCATGACCCTCTGCTCAGCATTGCTTAAATATTCCATAGGAGATAAATACAAATATGCAAGTAAAATCTTCACACTCTGATAGTGTAGTGGTTAGAGTCCCGCCTTTGCATACAGGTGTTCATGGTTCGAGTACCAAGATAGGCACTTTTTTTCCCCATGGGAAAGCAGTGTTAAAATTATTAATTTTATTTTAAATTATGTAGTAATTCATATTTGTCATCCAGGGTGGTGTAGCTCTTCTAAAATGTAAGTGTGAGTGCATATAACATGTGAAATCACCCATGCATACACAAGTGTTCCATACAGTATAGTCACACCCCATGGTAATGTAATGAAAGCACATAGAGGGACGTCATGTAAAGTAAATCATATGCACTTACTAATAATATGTCAGTAATGATTAATTAAGTCATTATCCTGACATTTTTTTTAAATGAAAAGTGAGCAATGGTTAGCAGTGCTGAAATGTGAATGCTAAGCAGCATCCGACTCAGCTAACCAGATTTACACACTGTTAAGCATTGCTCAGCAATTAGCCATTTAAGCACTGTTCAACTCAGCTTAGTGGATTTGCACACTGCTTAGCTGAGCTTCTCATTTTCAAAATGGTCCAATCACGGCAAAGGGTGGAAATATAGCCTTATTTTAATGGTGCAGGTGGGAATCTAGCCAGAATCTGTTATAGCTTTCTGTGAGTAGGAACTATGTGAGGTGTTGGTGAGGGTTCACACTTTCTTTCGGGCACAGCACTGGGCCATTTTGCAGTCTAGAGTCATGGCTGTGCTCCTTGTAGCAAGCCATGATGACAGACTGCTGCAGGACCAGTACCAGGGTTCAAGTATAAAGCGGAGGTCTGGGACTATCTGGCACATTATCTCACCAGTCCCACTGGCATTCCCCAAACTAGTCAGGAGGTATGGCATCACTATGCCAACCTAAAGCAGAGGAAAGGAGTGCTCTTGGCCCAATGGATCCAAGATTCTCAGGACAACCATGCACCAGCAGTTTGCAAGTATCCCTGATATAGCTGTACCAAATTCTAGCCTGACTATGTGACAGACAGGTATGCATAATGTTTGTTTTCTCCCCCTACAGCTGCAGCAGAGAGGGCTAGCAATGGTGAGGCCCATGCGGACAGACTGATAAGGCTGCATTGACAGGCTGGTGAGTACAGATCTACCCTGCAGTATATAGTGAAATAAATAAGAATGAGTAAATTGTTTATTGTGTTCTGTGTCTAACGATTAAAGAAAAGTTTGCCAGACTAATAGTCATCAACAGCATATGCAGTAGTAGAGTAATGTGTCATATAAGTACAACAAAAAACTAAACCACCAACTGTTGTGTTTATTCTGGTATGTGGTAGAAATAGAATGTGTACAGGTCCTACACAGAAAATATGGCTTTGACAGCATGAATTAACAAAGGTTGTTCTGAGAATCAGCCAGTATGCAAAACAGTAGAATGTTGAGCTGTAAATCAAGATATACATGAAATATGACATATGTTATGCACTAGGATCCAAACCCTGAATACTAATGTCAAATGTATTTTAGTGTGTCCCCTGCTGCAGTGTCTTGTGTTAACCTTTGCTTTCCAGATCGTATCATTTCGAAGGATTGCTACACAGTACAATAATTATCCGTCATCATGAATCTCAGGATTAGAAGGTTAGACTGTCTAACCCACAGAGTATTAGGCAGATAACAGTCAAACAAAAAACAGCAGTTTCCCAATAGCTCAGTGCAAAGATAAAAAGCCTTATAGTTCATTTCTGCATAGCCAGACACAGCTCGAATCCAGGTAGTTGTACTGAGATATGTGCATATATACGTAACCGATATTTTCTCCACAGGTCTTACAGGTAATGAAATGTTTATAGCAGCTGTTTGAAGGGTATAACAATGCACTGTGTACAACTGTCCCACTGTCCTAACCCATGCCTGAAATGACAGCAGGATAGGTACATACACCATGCCCTCTTCCTGATACATGTCCCTCAAGTGTCACGCTGTCATGGCTACTGGTCACTGCTGCCAATCACCTTGGACACAGGAATCCAGGTCAACTGTGCTAGTAGCAGACTCAAACAACATAATTGCAGGGTACCCCTTCTTTGTCATGTATATAACCTTGACATGTACAAGCACTCTCCAGTAAAGTAGCCAGAGTTCACTCACTCTGCCCCATACCATTACAGGTTGACAGCCTAACAGGTATGAACTAAAATCATGCAACCGGCCAATCCTTAAACAACTAGAAAATGCTGTGGCATACTTTAATACTAAATAGCTGTCTATCCTTGACTTGCATGCCCCATCACACCCATTAGAACTAAAGCAAAAGTAGCACCATGGCTCACAAAGGATACCAAGTTAAAAATCAAACTTAGAAAGAAAGCCTGGGGCAACCGGTGTACAACTAAAGCCCCTCTCAGCCATTTCAGATATTGTCAGCTCAGGAATGACACTAAAAAATCCATGTTGATAGACAAAAAAAATTAAATTACTACCATAACCACTTACAAAAACACCAAAATAATCCCCACACATTCTGGGCAGGTATAAATCAACTTCTTCATCCTGGGCAATCTACTACTCCAACCCCTTCCAGCTCTACCCAGCAATCAGCTGAGGATACTGCTAGCCCTTTAACAATTTTTTCACAAGAGATTATCCAATCCCTTGCTAGCCAATTAACTTACACAGACTCAGATTCAGTCCCTCTAACACCCACTACTCATCCCTCCTTTAACATCTAACCTGTTTCTTCCACACTTGTTCGATCCTTATAAAAAACTAAAACCAACCACTCTATCTGCAGACCTCCTCCCTGCGGAGTACTTACAAAAAGCTGCAGACGCCATAGCACTACCCATCTCCATCTTAATCAATAGGGCCATAACTGATGCTACTATCCTCTCTATCTGGAAAATATCCCATGTTATCCCACTTCATAAAGGTGGTAGCTCAAAAGAACTGTCCAATTACAGATCTACTGCCATTCTTTCACCACTAGCCAAAATAATGGGAAAAGTGTATCCATAAACAAGGTATTCACTATCTCACTCAGAACAATCTGTTGGCCAACTCTTAGCATAGTTTCAGGCCTTATCATAGCACCACCTCCGCCTTCCTTTCCTTTACCAATGTAATAAATAAAGCTCAACTGGAAAAGCAATAAACTTTCCTCAGCCCTCTTTCTCGACCTCTCAAAGGCCTTTGAAATGGTCAACCACCAACTTCTCACCAACTCTCTGAAATCCATTTCCCTGGATAACCATGCCATCCAATGGTTTCAATACTATCTGAGTTATAGACAACAGGCTGCACTATGGCAGGGCAAACTATCCCCCCCCACTACCTCTCACCATTGGAGTCCCACAGAGCTCGATTTTAAGCCACCTTCTTTTCTCAATCTTCATCAATAACCTTCATGTGGCCATCCCAGAAGCAACCTGTATACAATATGCCAATGATTCCATTCTGATCTGTTCAGCCACCTCCCCATCTGACCTGCAAACCCTATCCCAGAATACATTCAACACAGTCAATGGCTCTCTAATCTCTGTCTGCTCTTGAATCCTAGCAAAACTAAACTTACTACTCTTCACCCCCACTTCTAGGTCCACCCCTCTTTCCCGTTTGATAACATCCAGTAATGGTACCATTATTTCCACAGATACCCATACTAAGCTCTTAGGGGTTATAGTAGACAATAACCTTCAATTTGATTTACATGTCAATAATACTATCAAGACCATTAACAAGAAACACGGCTTTATAACCCCATTATGAGGGTTGTACTATTCACATTTTGTAAAATATATCTTTCTTTTTTGTGATGTTTATATGTTATACTGGAGCTTTTCTCATCGGGCCTCTGCTGAAAATGGAGATATATCCAGTCAGACTATCCTGGTCAACAAAAGTAAAATAAATAAATATGCCACAGAATTTATGGGCAATAGGTAGATGTAAAGTAAGGGCAGATCTGTAGAGTATTGAGCAGTACTGTTGTGAAAAATAGAAGCTGATATAGTTGTTAATGGACTTTTTATTCTCTCCCCCACCTGTCATCTGCATCAATAATCACAATTCATATACTAGGGGTATGTTGTTCTCAAAACCTATTGTTGGGACATGTTTTCTATTATTGTTCATATATTTAATTGGTTGCATATTAACATACATTGTACAAATACAATTATTGGTGGCCTATTGCCATCAATGTAACTTGCATGCTGTTAAAATGGTTACTGTTGTTCCATTTATGCATGTGTTCTGTTTGCCATGCAACTGTTTCAAATCTGTTGTTTGGGTTAATGGGAACACCCATGCATGCTGTTATAACTAATTTTACAATGTGTTGTTTATGACTAACCAATATATCTGGGAAAACCACAACACCATAGCACATTTGGGAAGGCAGATCCTGGCAGATCCGCCTGTCCCACCCCATCTGGCCGTGGCACCGGGCCCCAGCACGCATGGGTCTCAACCCAGAAAGTCCTACTCTGCTGGTCTTGCACAACCATTGGGTGGAACCACCTCAGGAGACAAGGCCCATTTCCCCCACGGGCATGGTTGTGGGGAGGATCCCATCACCCATACAATGGTCCAGGTTTTGGTGCGCAGCATCATCCGCTCTGAGTTTGGTGGGCAGCTGCACCAGATGGAAGGCTGCCTGGTGCATCCTGAGGGGAAGCCTGCTCCTCTTGTCCAGCCCCCAGCACAGACACCTTTAGGGCCATGAATGTGCAGTGGTGACTGCCCATGGATGGGGACCTCAGTCCCACTGAATCCATTTGGGGGCTCATGGGCCTCTGATTCCCCAACCGCCCTTCCAGTCAAAGTTGTTTACCCCCTATGTATCATATACCACACCTGTTTGCTGTCTTGTATGTCTTGTCTGTCTGCAAATGCTACCTGTCCTACCAAACCTACTTCCTCAAACATACCTACAGCCCTTCCCCAACATCCCACTCTCACCTAAAAAAAAAAAACGAGCATCTGTCCCACAAAAAATCATTGCCCCATACATAGCTCTACATTTCACCCCCATGTACAGTAAAAGTAATCAATCTACCCACAAATTATTCTACTAATGTCTGTCACCAACACTCCTCCCTGTGGGGTATGAGGCTGTAAATCCCAAATTCTACACATTATTCACAGCTGTTGCTGCAGAAGAAATGTAGAGCTATGGTGCTTTCCTACATCCGTACTGCACATCCCCAGCTGGCTTTCCTAATGTTTTACCCCCTACTTGCCCCAATTTCCCCACTTTCCTATCGCTCTTTTTTCTTTTCTTTAATTAAAATTAGCGTGGGCGTAAGTGGGAGTAAGCTGTGCTAAGTGAAGCTAAGATGACTTAACCATCTGTTAGCATCACTTAGCTTCCCACAAAACCATGCAACCCCACATACAACTGCTTAAAAGTGCCTTAATCACTATGTCTCCATCAGCCCTTATTCTGCCCAACAATAAAAAAAATCACCCCAGCCAAGTCACGAATGGAGGACCATGTACACTGTAGTCAGAACAATGTACCACTACACCACTTAAGTCGTAACATTTTCTGATGCTTTATCAAACATATCATGCAGTAGAGTCATTCAACAGTAGGGAAAAACTCTGTGTAATCAGTCAGGTCTTGTAAATATACATATACATATATATATATATATATATATATATATATATATATATATGGAGATGCATATATTTGAAAACATATATACATAACATATATATCTTTATATATCTATATATATATATATATATATATATATATATATATATATATATATATATATATATACATATATATGTGTGTGTGTGTGTGTGTGTATACATATATAGATAGATATGTATATAACATGTAGTGCAGTCATAACTCAGTACCATTCCTCTCAACTGCTTAATGCAAGAAATCTGGACAAAGGACTGTCAAAACTGGTGGACAATGAGCCAAAAATAAGCAAGGCTCAAAGGACAAAACCACCACCTTAACAGATATAAGCATGCAAAATCTGAAGGTAATGCTACTCAATGCTAGAAGTCTAAACCTCAAAATGCACTGTCTCAAAGCACTTGTAAAAATGGAGAACATTGATATCTGTGCAGTAACTGAGACCTGGTTCAAGGCTCCAGAGAGCACCCTGCAATAACAGGCTACAACTCTTACCACACTTTTCGGCCACCAAACCAGGACCGAAACATTAAAGGTGGAGGAGTGTCCATATTCACCAAGGATATTCACACCCCCAGACTAGTTACCCAACACAATGCATCTGAAGTTCTACAGGTGCAACTAACACTAGGTAAGACTGCAGTCCAAATTGTAGCTTGCTACAGATCCCCCACAATGCCACAAGATTCTCACTACATCTTTCTAAACATACTGGAAAATATTAAGATACAACCAAACACCCTAATACTGGGTGATTTCAACTACCCTGCAATTAACTGGGAAAACTACTCAGGTACCAACACCTTTGCCCAACAGTTCTTGGATTTTATAAATTCCAACGCCCTGGACCAACTAATCCATAGTCCCACCAGGGGCTCACATATTCTAGACCTGGTCATTACCAACATGGGAGATCAATGCTCCACACCAGTGGTCATCCCCTCGTTGGTCAGGTCTGACTATAAGCTAATCACCCTTGACGTCCACATCCCACCCCCACCCCCCAATAGGAAAACATCCATAAAAAAACATCTCCAAAGCAAACTTCATGCTACTCAAGTCAGATTTGACAAACGTCATGACACCCTTGCTCATGGGAACTGAAAGTTCAACTGCTGAATCCAACACTAAGGTACTTTACAAGCACATCCATTTGTGCATGAATCGTGCCATTCCAAATAGAACCAAGATGATCTCCTCCAAAAAAGGAAGCTAATCTGGTGGTCCCCTGCAATAAACAAACTATACAACAGAAGGAAGAAACTGTTGCAGAAGAATGGAAAATCCCAGAATGCAAAATACTGCCTTACCAGCCTCAGTAAGAAGCTGAGATACCTCATAAAATCCTCCAAAGCTAGTTATGAAAATAAAATTGCCAAAGACATGTCTCAGTCTGCCCCTAAAAACATATACAGCTGATAGACCACCAGAAACTGAAGCAGCATGCACAGTCAGATAGAAAATGATCATGACACTCACATCTACCCCCTCCCTACACAGCCCAACTAATATTTGCATAGTACACTGCTACACAGTCTTATCAGTCTGTTAACAATAGTCAGACATACACAGACCTCTCAACTGTATAGATTCCTACAGAATGTCCAGGCTTTGACCTCATATATATGGCCTCTTCCTCATAACATGTCTGGAATTCTGCTACATCACTAGGACAATATCAGGAATGAAGGCACTAAATAATGATATACCATACCTATCAAAATCTTAGTGCATGACATATTGACAAAGCCTGACATAATTGGGGGACACAGGCCCAAAAACAGGGACATATTTGAAATGTTATGATTATAAGCAGAGAAAGTTGCTGTTGTAACAGAGTTTGTTGTGACATATCTTATCTCAAAGATATGAAGGCAGAAACACAAATGGATGTTAGCATTTACTGACAGCAATCTCCACAGTATCCTACTGGTTTACCAAGGACAAATACTGTCTGAGGAACAGACCAAACATAAGATTCATACTTCTGGCCATTCTGTGGATAGCCCTACAGTTGAGAGCTATGTCATCTACATAACACTGTCAGACCTGAAACCATGCAGAAAATGCATGTGCACACAAACCCTGTTAGTCTAGCATTCTTTATAGCAATTCTTACTTTCTATCCCTAAGTCTGGAACCTTCTCACCCATTGTTTTGGGCTGTCTCCACATGCCATGTTTTAAGAGATATTTCCACCTACCCTCTATGATGCTGTAGTTCACACACCTCCATGATGTCCTCCTCACAGGCAAGGAAAAGGGACAACACCCACATGAAGAACACAATTATAAGAGTGTGTTGCCATGCTATTGGCTATTGGAATAACAACACAGCTGTCCTGCATGCAGTTAGCAAATGGGGGACACCAACTGGTGTACAGGCCATCACCTGCTCAAGATAATTACCTACAAAAGCCAAGCTGCTGCCTATGCAAAGCAGGTCTATACCTCTACATGTGTAGACAGAAAGAGAGTGAGAGAGAGAGAGAGAAAACCAAACATACAAACAAAAGACAGGAATACTTGGAACAAAAAAGGTATGTCAAATATGTAAGCATGTAATGGAATGCAGTAGGGTGTATGCAATAATGGGAAATGAGGAGTTAAACAAATATGCCTCAACAAGACTTGCTGTACCAATATATTGCTGAACAGTACCTATGGCCATAACATCTGGCTCTGTCTGTAGTAACATACATCACAGCTCAGGACCCTGAGCCTCCCCAGGAAAGGATGGCTCACATATGAGTACTACTGGGGTGTCTGTTGAACAATACTGACTGTAACACTGCTAGGCCAGCTACTGGGATGTCATAAATATCCATATGTTACTTGTGAATACAACTATGATACACATGTTTGTCTTACAAATCTAAGAGACCTATACAGGGTATGTGCATAGTAAATTACTGTTGCAGAAGTGTGTGTTGAACTGCATGTCATATACTGAGATCATACCATTCAACTGTCCAGTGTTCTGCACACTGACCACATGTGTGCCTCATAGTTGTAATCATTTCCTCATAGAGTTGTGTTATGGCTGCAAATCATTGGCAAATCTGTGAAGACTGACGTCAGAACATAATAGCATACATATGAATGCCGGACATCCTCCATGGTATTTCTGTGAATGCAAAGCTTACTGTGCTATCAACTGACTTAAGTTTGTTACAGCAATATTAATAAGGTGTCACGAATTTCAGGCCATTGCCTCATTTATATGTGCTGTCATCCAGATGTCCTGTTCTAACAGGTTGAGAAGTATGACTGAGTAGCAAGTGTGTAAATACAGTATGCCATACTGATATAGAACAGAAATGTATATCAGGTATTAACTGTGCACATGTATATATGAGTAGGTGTAGCTGGAAGCCTCAAAACAATAGACATGAGATGCAAAACATCAGGTAAATAAGCTGTACATGTTGTACATGTGTGTAATCATAGTTTCAGTGCATCCAACAGACAGAAATGTCTACAGTTACTGGTTGTTGCATTGCCCTGACACAGAAATGGGTACTAGAATAAGCATGATTATCAGGTTGAAATTGGAGAGGGGTCCAACTGTGTTATGACCTTGTGTCCATGACTAATACAAACAGCTATATGAGCTCCTACATAGTTGTATGGGCTCAGCAATACCTGACTCATACAACCTGCCTCCAACAAGGTAGAGTAATCCTCTTTGGTGGACAGCAACAATACACAATCTACAGGATAGATTGTTGTATTGGCTGTACAGGGCCAAGTAGGAGCAGGACCCAACTTGGTAGCAAGTTCACCTTTGTCTGATTAAGCATATAAGGTTACAGGTGAATCACTGTAAGGCTATGAGTACTAATTGGACATATCCCCCAAGGCCAATCACAAGCCCGTCATCACATACGTCTTCAATCTCAGAAGCAACAACCCAACCGACCCTATACTTGTGTGCAGTCACACCATATACACACACACCATAGTTATGGCCAACCAACTGCTGACAGGTTAAGTGAAAACACCCTGATCCCCCCATCAGTATAGATGGATATGCACAGCACCAACACCCCACCCATCATCATCAGGGAGCAGATCTATAATGCCTACTCAAAAGCAACAAAAGTGAGTCTCCATGGGACCTGATAATATCCCTGTCTGCATCCTACATGAACTCAGGCAAGTGCTCCCAGGTCCATTACACACTGTAGTCAAACAAAGCTTGAGCACCATTGACATCCCATCTGCATGGATGATGGCCACTGTCATCCCTCTACACAAAAGTGCATGATGAATGGCGGAGTATGCAATATATGGCCCTCATTGAGGGGAGCAAGACATATCATGACCAGGAGTGCAATGCAAGCTCATACTGTGCTGATAGACGACAGGAGTATGATGTGGTCATAAGTGGTGGCTAGTGCTAGTCAATGTTGATGTTCAGGTTCTGTAAATAATGTTAATAAATGTATGAGGTCCTGTGATGTGTTTTCCTGTTTATGTCTTCCAGGTGACATGCAACATGCCAGGCAGCTGCCATACTCAGACCCAGAGACATCAGCAATCATCGACACCATACTGCACACCATGAGGTGGTGTTTGGCCATAGCCAAATGCAGCTGTGGCAGTGGACCGCCCTGTGGGGCAACATCAGCAGGGTAAATGAAGTGGGTCAGCATACATGGACTTACAAACAGGTCTGGCATTGTGCGACTGACCTCATCTGGCATGCCTGCTAAAGGGCTGCTGCCGTGGCCAGGGACCATGTAGCCACAGGTGGGGGTCCTGCTACTCAGGCCCCACTTACACCTGTGGAGGAACTCCTTGCCGACCATGGGGCACCCACTACACAACAACAGCAGAGTCAAGACACCCACATTGTGGAGGTGGGTGGCACACAGATACCAGGCTATGAGTGTGCAGGTAAGGTCCTAGTGGTCATCAATCCACTACTGTAGCAGCCATACTGGCATTCATAGAGTATCTAGATGCATATATCAGGTCAAAATGCAGTTGTGCATGGGGTTTTGTATTGCACAGAAGTGCACATTTATGGTGAAGGACAGCAAATTGTGTAGTATCAGAGCTTGTACTGTACATGTGCAGAAAAACAGCATTCATCTTCTACCAATGCCACATGTGAGTCTGCTGACAATATCACTCTCCCACAACTACATAGGTCCCTCTGATCTGGATGTGGGACAGCAACCTGAAGCCGGTGAGTATGGAATTGTGCTGTTGTGGCTTACCAATACCCCAGGCATGTTAAGGGCATACATTTTACCATGCACACAACTGTCACTCTTAGCCATATTGCTATATGTGCATGTTCACTTGTGATGATATTAACTGCATTGCATCACAGTGGACATCACAGGGGCCTATTTGCAGGAGATGTAACATATCTGTAGCATACCTCACAACCTGTTCGTGCAAGAAATCTGGACAAAGACTGAGATAATGGGGGGACAAAGCCCTAAAACTAGGGATACATTTTAAATATTGCTGTTATACAGTGGATAGAAAAGGTTTACACGCCCCTGTTAAAATGGTAGGTTCTTGTGATATACAAACATGAGACCACAATAAATCATTTCAAAATCCTTCCCACCTTTAATGTGTCCTATAACCTGTACAATTCAATTGAAAAACAAACAAATCTGTTAGGGGAACAAATCTGAAAAATAAGTAACGTACAATAAGCTGGATGCATAAGTGTGCACATCCTTAAACTCATACTTTGCTGAAGCACCTTTTGATCTAAATACATCAATCAGTCTTCTAGGATATACCCCTGCCATCTATTAAAGAGACTCTGATGCACACCTAATAATGGTCAGCTGTCATAGTAGGATTTACCTGACATTTACTCAGTTGCCTACTACAGCAAAAGCCATGGTTCGCAGAGAGCTTACAAAGCATCAAAGGGATCTCATTGTTGAAAGGTATCAGCCAGGAGAAGGGTACAAAAACATTTTCACAGCATTGGGGTCTATATTATAATAGCAAAAATCCCTTTAAGCGAACACAAAAACACCGACACGTATTGCGCGAACTGCGAATATGCCGAATGTACTAAACCACGAATTACAAAATGACGAATCTCCATAGTCGGCCAACTCCACCTCCCACTACATACTGCCTACCCAAACAAAATAAATATACCACATGCATACACTAACCAAAACCCTACTTCTAACCTTAAAGTAAAGCACCAAAACCCTACGTCTAACCCTACACTAAACCTTACATACATTACTATCTATGCACTTACCTTAACCTGCACCCTAACCCTAAGGTTCGTAACTATCACACACTTACCCTACAGTGATATACCAAAACAAAACAAATAATCCACACACATACATTTAACAAAACCCTAATTCTAACCCTACACTAAACCTTACATACATTACCTATTTATGCACTTACCTTAACCCGCATCCTAACCCTAAGGTTCATAACTATCGCACACTTACCTTACGTAGATGTACCACAGATGGGCCAATCATGACACTTCGACTTTTTGAATTTCGTGGTTTAGTACGTTCGACATAATCGCGGTTCGCGCAATAAGTGTTGGTGTTTTCGCGTTTGCTTAAAAGGATTTTTGGTATTACAATATAGACCCACAGCATTGCATATACCATGGAACACAGTGAAGACAGTCATCAAAAAGGGGAGAAAAAAAATGGGGCAACAGTGAAATTACAAAGAACTGGACATCCCTCCAAATCTCATGAAAAGACAAGACAAACACTGATCTGGGAGGCTGCCAGGGGACCTACAGCAACACTGCAGGATGTGCAGGGATCTATGGCAAGTACAGGTTGTGTACTAATGTGATGACAATCTCCTGTATTCTCCATATGTCAGGCCTATAGGGTAGGGTTGGAAGATGGAAGCCTTTTCCTCACACAGAACATCCAGACATGGCTAAAATGTGAAAACAATACATCAAGTCCACCAAAAGCATGTGGGAAAATGTGTTCAAGTCTAATGAGACAAAGGTTAAACTGTTTGGCCACAATTCCAAAAGGTATGTTTGATGCAAAAACAACCTTCAGGCATCTGCTAGAAAGCTGAAGATGAAGGAAACTGTCACTTGTCAACACAACAATGATCTGAAGCATACATCCAAATCAGCAAATGAATGGCTTCACCAGAAGAGAATCAAAGTTTTGGAATGGCCCAGCCAGAGCCCAGACCTGAAAACAATAGAAAATAATCTGTGGGATGACCTAATGGGGGCTATGCACAATAGATGTCCTCACAATCTGACAAAGTTGGAGGGCTTTAGCAAGGAAGAGTGGGCAAATATTGCCAAGTCAAGAAGTGCCATGCTGATAGACTCCTTTCCAAGAAGACTGAATGCTGTAATTAAATCAAAATGTGCTTCAATAAAGTATTAGTTTAAGGGTGTGTGCACTAAGGTAACCAGCCTATTGTGTGCATTTCATTTGCTATATTTTACCCTTAACAGATTTGTTTGTTTTTTTGTGATATATAAAATGAGACCACAATAAATCATTTCAAAAACTCTCCCACCTTTGATATATATCACAAAAACCTAGCATGTTAACAGGGGTGTGTACACTTATTATATCCACTGTAAGCTTTGAAAGTTGTTAGAGAAACTGGATTTGTTTTAACATACATTTACTGTAGGCTTTGAAGTCTGAAACTGAATTGTATATCATTAATTAGTGATGTCAATCCCCAGATCATCCCAGTAATGTGTCAGACAAACACAGAATTTATGAGGAACAGACCAGAAATATGAGCCTGACATGTAGACATTCTGTGAAAGTCTGTACAGTTGAGAGGTATGTTCTGTAGGAGTTGCCACTGTGCTATACAGGTCAACAGCAATAATGTGTACATGGGTGCAGTGTGTGCTAGGTGCAGGCCCGTCACCTACTAACACTACTCACTCATCCCAGAGGTGTATATTAGTAGTAACATTAAGAGGAAATGGCTGCACTGTGTGATGTTAAGGGCTTCTCCAGAGTGTGTATGTTGTGGTCTGACTGTGTGTCATCCTTGTCACCATTTGGATATTGTGAGGTCTGTGTAATG
>NC_056746.1:681578748-681591248 GCF_019279795.1 Protopterus annectens
CATTATTGGCTTCATCCAGTTTTTTTGTGCTAAGATTGAGAGCTATGATGAGAACTAAATTCATTGAATATGTTTGGGGGCTGTATTCCCCCATTACTGTCTCTGTCCAGGTGTTTTGTGCTAAGAGGTTGACAGCTATGGTGAGAACTGAATTCAATGAATATATTTGGGGGCTGTATTCCCCCATTATTGGCTTTGTCCAGATGGTTTGTGCTGAGAGGTTGACAGCTATGGTGAGAACTGAATTCACTAAATGGTAGCCATTTAAGTTTCAGTCTTCCTCTCTTTCACAAAACAACTGATTTGGCATAGTGGTATGCTGATCTGACAGTTTTGCACAGGGTCCTAGGTTCAAGTCTTGGCAGTGAAATGTATGGGAGTAACACAGCATTTTATTCTAGCAACTTTCCAAGATTACACAAGCAATGTTTAAAATATGTCCCTGGTTTTTGGGCTTTTGTCCCCCCCTAAATAAATGCCGGCTTTTTCTAGATTTTTTGTGCTGCAAAGTTGAGAGATACAGCTGAGTGTCTAGTAGATTTTACAAGGAGCTGTGAGCTGCAGGGGAAAAGAAGTTTAGTGCTGCTTATGCTCAGTCTGCTTGCAATGTTAGTAGCACAACAGGTAGTGTACTTGCTTTTGATGCAGAAGGCTGTGTGTTCTTCTCCCACAATATGTAGCTGCATTACAGATACTGTGTTGTAAAGGGGGTGGATGCTGCAGTCCTTTTTGGCGAAGATATCTAGTAATTATGAAGCTATCAGTTTGCCCTCCATTTCATATTGCAATATTACTAGCTTATCATTTTTTAATGTAACATAGGCAATTTATTTCTCAAGGGAAACAGGCACTTTATTCGTAGATGAAACAATGAAATATAAAGTTGTTTGCTAGCAGCAGCCTCTTCATTAGCTTCAGATCTCTTTAATGTGGAATTCTTTAGATGACATTTACTTCTTTAGAGATTGTACATATTTACTGATACTGATGGACTGTTGAAGTTTGAGTAGACTTTTATGATGGAAATGTTCTAAATTGGGCAGTTTTGTGATTATTGGTGCATGCATTTTGTTTCATTGTTTACTTTAAAATTTTCAAAATAAGAAATTTGAAATGCCCTCTAACAACTGTACTGTAATATACAAGGAATATTATTTAATACAATCAGGAAGGTGTATCAAAGAACACATGTATGTTTCATGTGCAAAGGGCCTATGATTTGAAAACAGCCTAAAGTTAATCTTTATCTGCCACTGGCAAAATTTATTTTCTTTGAATGCGGGTTTCAATGCTGTTTCAAAGAATGTGAGTTTCAAGGGCAGAGAAGTTTTAATGCTAAGTCTATTTTCATTGTTAAACTGCATTTCTTTGTTTAGCAGGATTATTAGTGTTTGTGCTGTAAAATGCAAAATAAAACTTTCAAATTAAATCAAAAGTATCAGAGAAGTAAAGCAGTATGCAGATTACAATGTTTATGGTGAATGGGGCGAAATAGCCAAGTAATGGAACATTGGAATAGCTGAAGGGGAGGCTCCATTCGACCATGAATCTGTGAAGGGGGAAGGGCGGCAAACTCAAAGACAGCCTCGGCTGAACTATACCTCTTAACTATCCAGATTTTTTGCAGAATGAATAGATTTTTGCTTCTTATTTTTGGATTGGACCTCATAAAATGTGAGGTTTTCTGTCAAATCATTTAGGAATGAAGTCACTAAATAATGACAGACATTGAGTTTCAGACTTCATAACCTTCAGAAAAATGCATTCATACTAAAGCAAGACCTGTTATAATATCAACTAAGTTTATACAAGAGAAATGTTTAGTACTGTTTGTATGTTCCCCCAATATATTTGGCCTTGTCCAGATTTTCTGCATTAAGAGATTGAGAGGTACATGCAAATAAATCACTTTATAGAATTAGGAATATCCAAACCTCTCAACTGTCCCCAATTTTGGCTCAAAATGTTGCTTTCCCCCTAATAACCTCTCCTTAAAATAGCAATTTTGGAAGAAAACATGGAGGGTTTACAATTATAGATAACTGTAGTGATCAGAGTTATAGATTACTTTTATTTCAGAAATGCATGTAGATTCTCTTATTTTGTCAGCTGTTCAAGTTAACAGTACTAATATTAAAAAAGTGTCCCTTTGACACGTTCCCAGCTATATTGTGTGGCAATTTTATATTTTTGCATCACATATTTGGTCCATTTATCATAAAATTGTGGTTTTCTGGCAAATTATTGGCAAATCATTAAAGACTGAAGTTAGAAAATAATGACAGACATTTGAGTTTCAGATTTCATACCCTTCAGAAAATTCCTACTAATGCAAAACCTACTACTATTCTATTATCTTTCTAAGTTTATAAGAGCAATATTTAAAAATTGTCCTTATCTTTGGGCCTTTGTCCCACTTTTCTGAATTGCTTTGTCTAGTTTCTTGCTCTAAGGTTGAGAGGTATGACAAATGTGTTAGAGCCATTACCGTCAGCCAGAGACATTTCACATTGTGACATACTTGTTGCACCCCACTCCTCCATGTAGTGACTCTGGATGTGTTCAAGCAAGGCAACGAGCAGTTATGCAGTGTAAGTGTGCAGAGTATTCCCCCATCCAAGGTAGACACAAGTACTACATTGGCTTTTCATCTGTCCTAGATTTTGAAGAATGTTCTGGTTTTCTGTCATATTTTTATACTGTTGATTTATGTTTCTTATTATTCAGAAAATGCATGCTATCACAGTGCCCTGATGTTCTGTGTTTAAGTAGCAATACTTTAAAGATCATCAGGCAAGCTTGGCTGAGTTTTTAAGATGCAAGTAAGCTTTAATAAGCATACTGTTAAAGAATTACCAGCGTTGAAAATGCCTTTTTGTTGCTGCCATGCAGAGAATATTTACATAACTAGATAACTTATAAGCCTTAGGTATTGAAATGCATGACAGTATTTGTAATAAAGGACAGGATTACAGTATTTTCAGAAGCTCATTACATTTGTTGGAGACTTGCAGTCATCTTTGCAGGCTTTACATGTAAACTAAACAGAATGTCAATCCATCATGTGTGGTCAATAACCTGTGCAATAATTCTTTAAGCAATTTATCTTGAGCTTGTTTCTTGTTTGCTGCTCTTTTTTATTTTGATCATGGTTTCCCCATAAAACAAGCAGATAGCTGTTGTCAGGCATCAGGTCTTTCTTGGATAAGAAACATTTTTACAAGTGGGGGTATCACAGAGACTGCTACTTTCAGCATGTTACTTGGTACTTTTATAATGCTGAATATAAATTATAATTAGAACTGCAGTGCAAGGAGAAGTGATTTGAGTTAAGTGCTGCTTGTTTTTTTTATATACTTGATTTTGACTGGCATTCCAGTAATGTATTTAAAAAGTAATCTATTTTTTCATGCCTCACAACCTTTTTGCTTCCATCTAGATATTAAGTAAGTTGTCATGTAGCCAATGCATTGAAATTTTTTTTCTACACTTCATTTTGTCTTGATTGGACTCTCGTAATGATGATTTGGCACCCAGGGGAGCGTATTTAATTAAAGTTCCAGTTGTTGTGGTTTTGTGCATAGCACTGCTCCACTCTAGTTGGCCACACCCCCTTCCCATTGCCCCTACCCATTCAGCTGTCTTCTGCAGCCCCCCTTTGACTTGAAGTCACCAGCCGCCACTGGTACAGTGTAGTTATGTAATGCTGCGTATGGTGCTGTCTGCTTGTATTTGTTATGGGTACATATCAAAGTGTATGTACCATATTAGCCATGATTAATTATTGGTGCTAGTACCACTGACAGAATGTAGTCTGACATGCTGTATTATGTTTGTGTTCCAGGTGTCTGTGTGTCTGCAGGCTGTGGCACTGCAGACATTACCAACATGAAGTATGGCAGAGTGGAAACACATTGACTGTTTCATAGCCAAGGTACAGCTGTATATGTACATCTTTACCAGGTGTGTATGCATGCAACAGTGTGTAAGGGACACAGTTGGCTGACTTAGTGACCTTGTATATATACCCCTTGTCACAGACAGCTAGTCTTCATACATGTCACCTCAGTGTTCTGTAGTACCACAGGCTCATGCATACAGAAGAGGTTACCAGAGTACTGGCACTAGGTCCCTCACAGGCCTAGCCATGACCTTAACCCCAACACATTCACCTATCTTGTGGGCACACAGTAGTCACAGGGTCTTCTCATGTCTACATATTGCACACACATAGGCAGCAAGCAATGTGTGTGTGACATTATGTAATGTGACAGTTGGCAGAAAATAGCATGCCCACAGCAAGTGCAACACAAAGGATGTCCTCTGGTATGCTAGTATGACACCTTACTTGTGTGACATTACCTTCAGTTACAGTATTTCTCATGACGTTAAGGTGCTTCTGATGTGCAGTCACATCAATATGCAAACAGTGCAGACCTGTATGACATGTTTCTTGTCCCACAGTTCTGGGACCTCTTTTAACTGTTTCAATTGTCAGCACAGGTACACCCTGCCAAACATGGACTGCAACCTGCAGGGTGGTTCAGACATACTTGTCAACCGTACAGTATACACAGACTTTCCTGATGCATGCCACATATCAGTATTGCATTTTCTGGTACACCTGTGTCTGTCTGGCACATTGTTGCCAAATCATTGTGAGCTGCAGTCATAACATGATGGCAGACATGAGTTGCACACTTCATACCATTCAGAATATGCTAATGCAAACCCATTTATGCTATCACCATTATATGATTATAGGAGCAATATTTGACAGGTGTCCCTATTATGTGTGCTTTGTCACCCCATTATATATGGCTTTGTGAACAGTCCTTGCTCCGACAGCTTGGGAGGTATGGGTACAGATGGTGGCCATACCTCTGACCTCTGCATATGTGTGCAGATTGCCCAGATCTCTGACACATGATTTCTTCACACTGGTCATGTAAATGTGATTTTCTGGACAACATCTGGTAAAACCATGGCACACTGACATTTTAGGTTAATGACTGCTACTGTCATGTAATTAACGCATACCCTTTGGAAGGTGCATTCAAATGCATGACCTGTTCAGCTATCTATTTCACATGTGCAACATGGTAATATGTGATAGCTGTGCCTAATGCTTGCTGTTTGCCCCAGCTTTACATATGGCATTCACCTGATGTCTATCTGTAGATTGCTGCAAGGTGATGTGATACAGTGATAGGGTATCAGTCCATCTATCAGCATTAAGTTTGAGACATGTACAACATCTGCTGCTGCCATGTCTGTCACTACAGTGACTGTGACAGTTTGGCAATGTGTCTCATAATTGTCCATTGGTAGGGGTCACGGACAACATATTGGTTGCAAACATCAGGATATTCCATATGCATATGTACAGATGGCTGGTATGGGTTGGACAGATTAACATGTTGCATGTACAGCAGATGCCATTAACTGGCTCTGCAAAGGAATGCCATGGTGAGGGAGTCAACAGGTCTTCAAAAGCTATACAGACACAAACAGTCACAGGGAATATGCTTCTCAGACACACACACATGCACACACAGTATCACAGTTGCAAGTATTGAGTTTAGAACCCCCACTTATGTAGGTATTGGTACTACAGTGTTATGCAGTTATCGCATGCACCACAGAGCTTTTAGGTTTGAGGAGTTGATTTTACCAGGCTGTAGAGTATCACTGTGACAAGCCAGAAATTCCATAAGTCTCCAAGAGCAGAATAAGTTTTTCCTACATTTATTTCATTGAATTGCACTTCTTAATGCTTATAATTGTGCTATACAGCTAATCTACTACATTTTGCACTGTTATAAATCTTTTTTTACTGTTTCCCTGCATTTGTGTACTGTTTTATACTGTTTTAACTGTAATTTTCATTGCTAGATAGTGTTTCATTACTGTAATTGCATTTTTATTGACTTACTTAAATGTAAACTGCTTTTTCATACTGAGAGTTGTATTTTCTGTTTGTGAGTGCTTTATCTCTTCTTTTCTGTGCATTTTTGGAAGGTTTCTGGTAGTCAGGTAGCATAGTCTGAATAGAGTCCTGATGTTAGCCAGGCCTGGTTGTTTTGTTTGTTGAATTTCCTGTGCTTCTGGCAGCCATCTTCTGCTGATAGTGTCTTGTCTTCTCTGTTAATGAGAGTAACAGGGTTGCCTGACCTTCTCTAGCACAAGCGATTGGTTGAAAGACCAGGGGCTAGCAGGACTGGGTAGTAATTTGAGCTTCTAGAGTTTTCCATCTTTTCTGGTATTTAAACCCGGTGTCTGTAGGGGGCTATGCTTGTTTTTATGAGGCTGTGGAGTGGTAATTCATCACTGTGCTAAAGCAGAAATTCCCTAAGATTCCAAGAGCAGAATCATTTTTTTTACTTAAATTTATTCCAATGAATTGTACTTTTTAACACTTATAATTATGCTATACAGCTAATCTACTACATTTTGCATTGTTATAAAGCTTTTTTTACTGTTTCATCGCATTTGTGTATTGTTTTATACTGTTTTAACTGTATTTTTCATTGCTAAATAGTGTTTCATTACTATGATTGCATTTTTATTGAATTACTTAACTGTAAACTGCTTTTTCATACTGAGTGTTGCATTTTCTGTTTGTGAGTGCTCTAGCTGTGCTTTTCTATGCATTTATTGTGAGGTTTCTGTGTTCTAATCAGGTAGCATACTCTGGATAGAGGCTTACTTTTATCTAGACTTGGTTGTTTTGTTTGTTGAGTGTCCTGTGCTGCTGTGTTATTTTTTAACACTTATAATTATGCTATACAGCTAATCTACTACATTTTGCATTGTTATAAAGCTTTTTTTACTGTTTCATCGCATTTGTGTATTGTTTTATACTGTTTTAACTGTATTTTTCATTGCTAAATAGTGTTTCATTACTATGATTGCATTTTTATTGAATTACTTAACTGTAAACTGCTTTTTCATACTGAGTGTTGCATTTTCTGTTTGTGAGTGCTCTATCTGTGCTTTTCTGTGCATTTATTGTGAGGTTTCTGTGTTCTAATCAGGTGGCATACTCTGGATAGAGGCCTGCTTTTATCCAGACCTGGTTGTTTTGTTTCTTGAGTGCCCTGTGTTGCTGGCAGCGATCTTCTGCTGATAGTGTCTTGTCTTCTCTGTTAATGAGAGTAACAGGGTTGCCAGACCTTCTCTAGAACAAGTGATTGGTTGAAAGACCAGGGGCTAGCAGGACAGACTAATACAACTAATCTACTACATTGTGTACTGTTATAAAGCTTTTTATACTGTTTCACTGCATTTGTGTACTGTTTTATACTGTTTTAACTGTATTTGTCTTTGCTAGGTAGTGTTTCATTACTGTAATTGCATTTTTTTTAATTACTTAACTGTAAACTGCTTTTTCATACTGAGAGTTGTATTTTCTGTTTGTGAGTAGTTAGTAGCTATAGTATACTTGGTGGCTTTGCAATTGCCCACCCCTACTGTTAATTTGATCTGGGACACTCCCCCCAGTCTAGTGTCATTTGCTTATTCTACCTAATACAGAGAGAACATTTGAGAAGGCCAACCCATGTGTTTCTTTGCCTTGAATTATATTCTCTTCCACCTTTCCACTTTATATAAAAAACACTTTGCTAGAATCTACCATTGCTAGAATCTCCTTGTGTTCTGACTGAGTGTGCTCTCAAACAATCTGGAAATATAGAGCTGATAAGTACATATTTGACACTTTTTAACTGTTCAGAGTCCTGCACTGTCTTAATTTTTGCTTGGCTGAATTATTTATATATTTGCTGGCATTGTTTTCTGATACTGTAAGTGCCTCCATTTTGATTTTTCCTAATTTACTGCTTTCTGCACATTTTAGTCATTTTTTAAATTTAATTGCATTTATTTAAACTGTATTTGCTTTAATATTGCTACACACTCAAGTGTGTTAACTTGCACTGCATTTGAATTATTTTTACTGCTGTTTTAGCTACTTTTCTGTAAAAAAAGTTCTAATCTTGTTTCCAACCTTTCCTGTAACTGGTCTTGTCCAGATACAGTTTGCTGTATCCAGGACTGTTTGTAAGCTTCTGAGCTCCCAAGCCTTTGTGTGTTGGATGGAAGCCTTCTAGCTTATCAGTGGGAGTGGTAAGCACTAGGTAGCCTATCTACCACAAGAAGAGTGGTTTCTGACCCAGAAATTGTAGTTTATTGAACGTTTGGGCAGTTTTTCCATCCCTTTCAACTTTCTGGTTTAAAAGCCCATGTTTGTATGGGTTTGTGCTTGTTTAAGCTCTGCACAGTGGTGCCGAGCTGAGGTAAACTATTACTGGTGCCAGAAAGTCTGCTTTTCAGTTTTTCCCTTAGATCTTGCTAGTTCTTTATCATTTGCACTTCAAATAGCCTAATCGCTTTGCACTTCAACAGGTTTTTGTAGCAATTATTATAGCACACCTAAGAGCCATCAGAACTAGTCATTCTTCAAAGAAATAGCTCCAGTACTTAGTAGTTATGACCAGCCCTCCTGGCATGATTAAAGGGCAGCTCCTTGTGCTTTCTCCTATTAACCTGGTGCACTTGGGCATTCTGAGGCAGTGTAGCAACTACCTCATAAACACAGACAACCCTGTCTTCTTACCTTCCAACACTCAGACTTGTGAGAGATGCACTTATATCACCAAATTGGAAGATATGCGCTCCCTAGCCAAGACCAGACTAGCTGGTCAAGATGAGAAGATCAACACCTGAACCACACCACATTGAACACATAGACTTCCAGAACACCCACTATCAAATCTCTCACATAAAAACACAAATCACACACCTACATTTGTGGAGGAATGCAACAGAAATTTACCCAAACAGCAGAGACTTCCAAGACAGAAATGTACTCAACCACCACAACACAGCACAAACCACAGGACACATAGCTCACCTCCACAGTGTGTCCCTCAACCTAAGCCCTTACGGCTATACACCTTGCCCAATACACTAATCATAGGTGACTCAATAGTGAGGCACACAGATGTCTCCATCACTAGGTTGAATACGAAGAAGGTAACAGTCAGCGCTCTCTATCAGGTGCTTGAATCTGACACATAACACATGCACTCAGGTCACTCCACAAGTGCAAGTATGACTCTATCATTGTCCACGTGGGCGTGAATGACCTGAGAAGCACCTCCCTGGACTACATGAAAGAGAGCTCTTAGATTATGTAGCCCAAACAGGTATGACACTAGCTCTGAGCAGTATCCTACCGTCACCTAGAATGATACCGCAGTACAAACAAAAAATTATTGACTTCAACAATTGGCTAAGTTTCTGGTGTCATTCTAAGGGGATCCAGTATCTGTCTGTGTAGAATGACATGATTGACAGACCTTGATGCTTAACCAGAGATGGCCTGCATTTGTTACCCCTGGGTTTCCGGGTACTTGCTAAGGCTCTTGCCACCCCTATAGTGACTTTTTTAGGTGGTGTTCCAAAGACCAAGTTACCACTGTAACAGCTATAAATAAATACAGTCTTAGGGTCATGCTGCTCAATGCTAGAAGTCTAAATCTCAAGATACACTTGCTGGAATCACTTCTCAAAATATAGAACACTTACATTTGTGCTGTAACGGAGACCTGCTTTAAAGCGGCAGAAAGCACCCCTGCACTACCAGGCTATAACTCATTCCATACATTTCAGCCTTGAAACATGGACCAAAGCTCCAAAGGTGGTGGTGTCTCCATATTCATAAAGAATATGCACACCAACAGAGTAGTAACCCAGCATAATGCATCTGAGATACTTCAGGTGTGGCTTACATTGGGTAAGACAGCAATTCAGGTCATGGCCTGGATATAGGTCAACAACCATGTCCCTAGATGCTTACTCCACATTCCTAAGCACCCAGGGATCTTTCCAGGTCCAACCCAACACTCTCATACTAGGAGACTTCAACTACCTCTCCATCAGCTGGGAAAACTACTCAAGCACCAATACACTGGCCCAACACTTCCTGGAATTCATCAATTCCAATGCCCTGGACCAGCTCATTCTGACCTGACTAGAGGAAGCAACATCCTTGACCTGGTTATTATTAACATGGGTGACTGTTGCTCTACACCAATAGTCAATCCCTTCCTGGTCAGATCTGAACATAAACTAATCACCATGGAAATCCACATCTCACCCACACACCCCGTAAAGGTAACCACCTTAAAAAGTTCTCCCAACCTGACTTTGGACTCCTAAAAACAGAAGTGGCTAACTTCATAGCACCCATGCCAATGGAAAATAACTGCATGACTGCCAAATCATACACCAAATGCACTGTACAAACATGTACATAAATGCATGGGACTAGCCCTACCCAACATAACCAAGATGCTCTCCTCCAAAAAAAGGAAGCCAATCTGGTGGTCCTTTGGCATTAATAAACTCTACAACAGGAGGAAGAAATTGTTGCAGAAAAAGGTGAAGTCTCAAGACTGAAAAATTCCCTTATTAGCGTAAAAAAAAGTTGACATCCCTCATCAAATCTGCTAAAGCCAGATATGAAGGCAGAATTGCGGCAGACACTAAAAACAGTCACTAAGCCTTTTATAGTTATATCAGAAACCTCCACAGAAATATCCAGATTTGCTCTGAGTTACTGCACAATGGTACCTAATATACTGAGCCAACAGATATTGCCAACATACTTGCCGACAGATTCAGTGCCAACTTTACCCGTCTCTCCCCCCTAAAGGACCAATCACAATAACAGAAGAATTCCAGGCACCCAGCATTACTGCAGCCTAGATTAAAGCTGCATTGTTGAAGGCCAAGAATACATCTTCCATGGGACCTGATAATATCCCTGGCTGTATTCTACAGGAACTACAAAGTGAACTGGCACAACATTTGTGTGCCCTGTTCAGTCACAGCCTCACCTCAGGCTTTGTCCATACTGAATGGTGTACTGCTACAGTCGTCCCTCTCCATAAAGGGGCATGACTACAGAATCTGGGAATTGTTGCCACATTAGTCTGTAGAGTCTTATATGGAAAGCTATGGAGAGTATCATCATGGAACTGATTAACAAAGATATTGGAAATCTCCAAACTCTGGACCCCACATAGTTTGACTTTGTGAAAGGGAGATCATGCCTGCTCAACCAGGTTGACTTCTTGGAGTCAGTCACCAGGGCTGTGGATGAAGGTAAGACAGTGCATACAGCCTACCTTAATCTGGCCAAGGCTTTAGATCCCATTCCTTACTCTGTAATTATTGATAAACTCACAAAACTAGGACTCGACCCCTATATCACAAGGTGGGTTGCAAATTTGCTGACAGAACACACAGTGTGAAAGTAGCAAACTCCATGTCAGCCTGCTGACCAGTCACGAGTGGAGTCCCACAGGGATCAGTCCTAGGTCCTGTCCTTTTTGGCATCTACTTCTCAGAAGTCCAGGCCAGCACAAAGGGATGCTGGCTGACCAAGATCACAGATGACTGCAAAATGAGAATCATTATTAACTCCCCAAGTGATGCAGACATCCTACAGAAAGGCCTCACTGAGACAAATGACTGGTATCGAAACCATGGCTTTAAGCTTAATGCCAAAAAATACGTCATCATCCCCTTTGGTAAAAACTCAGTTCTAACTACCACATCGATGGGAGCCCACTGAACGCTGAAGGTGTTATAAGAGATCTGGGGCCATAGGTTGACAGCAACCTCTCCTTTGACCACCACATTGCCACTGTGGTCAGAAAGTCCTTCTATGTGCACATCTCATTACCAAGGGTTTTGCATCCAGGAAGAAAGAGGTCATTGTCTCTCTCTACACTTCCCTTAGACCAGTCATTGAGTATAATATCCCATTTGGCATGTACCTCACCAGACACATGCAGCAGTTAGAGAGGCCACAAAAGTACCTCACAAAGAGGATCCTAGGCATTAAACACATCCTCCATGGATAGCCTTAAAAAACTCCAGCTATTCTCTGTCTCATATCACCTACTCATAGGTGATCTCTGCTTGACTTACAAAGCCATGTCTGACCCAGCTCTGTTAGAAATGCTACATCTAAAGAAATCCTAATCCTTCCACACCACACCCTCCAGAGCGTTCAACCTCATTATCACAATCAACAGAACATGCTGGAGGGAGAGGTTCCTGACCCAGAAACTGCCCATCCTTCAGAATAGACTTTCCATACATGTCAAGCAGACCACCTTGTTATCCCTCCTCAAGAGAAATCTTGATGAGTGAACAGGTAATAGAAAGTTCTCCCTGGGGAGCTCTCCAGTGGCTCTACTTGATAGAGGCACTGGAAACTAACATCGGGTAGCACGATGCCAGGCCACTTCTATGGGCTAGGCTTGTAAAAGATCCAGGGCCATTAGCCTAGTATACACCTATGAAACTATGAACCTATGAGTGTCCCAAGGTACTTCTAAGGTGTATGCCATCACCAGCCCTTGTAAAGTATGGCAATGGGGAAGTGTACTGGGAGGGAAAACCCCCAAAATAATGTATCCTGC